>NW_026290898.1:0-45000 GCF_023373465.1 Oncorhynchus keta
ATCAGCAGACAGCACTCTGACTGATGTGGAGCTGCTGTTCTCCAATCATCTCTATCAGCAGACAGCACTCTGACGATGTGGAGCTACTGTTCTCCATCATTCTATCAGCAGACAGCACTCTGACTGATGTGGAGCTACTGTTCTCCATCATTCTATCAGCAGACAGCACTCTGATGTGACTACCCTCCATCATTCTATCAGCGAACCCAGCACTCTGATGTGGAGCTACTGTTCTCCATCATTCTATCAGCAGACGGGTGATGTGGAGCCACTGTTCTCCATCATTCTATCAGCAGGTAGCACTCTGATGTGGGCTACTGTTCTCCCATCATTCTATCCCAGCAGACAGCACTCTGATGTGGAGCTACTGTTCTCCATCATTCTATCAGTAGACAGCACTCTGACTGATGTGGAGCTACTGTTCTCCATCATTCTATCAGCAGACAACACTGACTGATGTGGAGCTACTGTTCTCCATCATTCTATCAGCAGACAGCACTCTGACTGATGTGGAGCTACTGTTCTCCATCATTCTATCAGCAGACAGCACTCTGATGTGGAGCTACTGTTCTCCATCATTCTATCAGCAGACAGCACTCTGACTGATGTGGACTACTGTTCTCCATCATTCTATCATGCAGACAGCACTCTGATGTGGAGCTACTGTTCTCCATCATTCTATCAGCAGACAGCACTCTGACTGATGTGGAGCTACTGTTCTCCATCATTCTATCAACAGACAGCACTCTGATGTGGGAGCTACTGTTCTCCATCATTCTATCAGCAGACAGCACTCTGATGTGGAGCTACTGTTCTCCATCATTCTATCAGCAGACAGCACTCTGACTGATGTGGAGCTACTGTTCTCCATCATTCTATCAGCAGACAGCACTCAGACTGATGTGGAGCTACTGTTCTCCATCATTCTATCAGCAGACAGCACTCTGATGTGGAGCTACTGTTCTCCATCATTCTATCAGCAGACAGCACTCTGATGTGGAGCTACTGTTCTCCATCATTCTATCAACAGACAGCACTCTGATGTGGAGCTACTGTTCTCCATCATTCTATCAGCAGACAGCACTCTGATGTGGAGCTACTGTTCTCCATCATTCTATCAGCAGACAGCACTCTGATGTGGAGCTACTGTTCTCCATCATTCTATCAACAGACAGCACTCTGATGTGGAGCTACTGTTCTCCCATCATTCTATCAGCAGACAGCACTCTGATGTGGAGCTACTGTTCTCCATCATTCTATCAGCAGACAGCACTCTGACTGATGTGGAGCTACTGTTCTCCATCATTCTATCAGCAGACAGACTGATGTGGAGCTACTGTCCTCCATCATTCTATCAGCAGACAGCACTCTGATGATGTGGAGCTACTGTTCTCCATCATTCTATCAGCAGACAGACAGACAGCACTCTGACTCTGATGTGGAGCTACTGTTCTCCATCATTCTATCAGCAGACAGCACTCTGATGTGGAGCTACTGTTCTCCATCATTCTATCAGCAGACAGCACTCTGATGTGGAGCTACTGTTCTCCATCATTCTATCAGCAGACAGCACTCTGATGTGGAGCTACTGTTCTCCATCATTCTATCAGCAGACAGCACTCTGATGTGGAGCTACTGTTCTCCATCATTCTATCAGCAGACAGCACTCTGACTGATGTGGAGCTACTGTTCTCCATCATTCTATCAGCAGACAGCACTCTGATGTGGAGCTACTGTTCTCCATCATTCTATCAGCAGACAGCACTCTGACTGATGTGGAGCTACTGTTCTCCATCATTCTATCAGCAGACAGACTGATGTGGAGCTACTGTTCTCCATCATTCTATCAGCAGACAGACTGATGTGGAGCTACTGTTCTCCATCATTCTATCAGCAGACAGCACTCTGATGTGGAGCTACTGTTCTCCATCATTCTATCAGCAGACAGCACTCTGACTGATGTGGAGCTACTGTTCTCCATCATTCTATCAGCAGACAGCACTCTGATGTGGAGCTACTGTTCTCCATCATTCTATCAGCAGACAGCACTGACTGATGTGGAGCTACTGTTCTCCATCATTCTATCAGCAGACAGCACTCTGACTGATGTGGAGCTACTGTTCTCCATCATTCTATCAGCAGACAGCACTCTGATGTGGAGCTACTGTTCTCCATCATTCTATCAGCAGACAGCACTCTGACTGATGTGGAGCTACTGTTCTCCATCATTCTATCAGCAGACAGCACTCTGATGTGGAGCTACTGTTCTCCATCATTCTATCAGCAGACAGCACTCTGATGTGGAGCTACTGTTCTCCATCATTCTATCAGCAGACAGCACTCTGATGTGGAGCTACTGTTCTCCATCATTCTATCAGCAGACAGCACTCTGATGTGGAGCTACTGTTCTCCATCATTCTATCAGCAGACAGCACTCTCTGATGTGGAGCTACTGTTCTCCATCATTCTATCAGCAGACAGCACTCTGATGTGGAGCTACTGTTCTCCATCATTCTATCAGCAGACAGCTCTCTGATGTGGAGCTACTGTTCTCCATCATTCTATCAGCAGACAGCACTGATGTGGAGCTACTGTTCTCCATCATTCTATCAGCAGACAGCACTGATGTGGAGCTACTGTTCTCCATCATTCTATCAGCAGACAGCACTCTGATGTGGAGCTACTGTTCTCCATCATTCTATCAGCAGACAGCACTCTGATGTGGAGCTACTGTTCTCCATCATTCTATCAGCAGACAGCACTCTGACTGATGTGGAGCTACTGTTCTCCATCATTCTATCAGCAGACAGCACACTCTGATGTGGAGCTACTGTTCTCCATCATTCTATCAGCAGACAACACTCTGATGTGGAGCTACTGTTCTCCATCATTCTATCAGCAGACAGCACTCTGATGTGGAGCTACTGTTCTCCATCATTCTATCAGCAGACAGCACTCTGACTGATGTGGAGCTACTGTTCTCCATCATTCTATCAGCAGACAGCACTCTGACTGATGTGGAGCTACTGTTCTCCATCATTCTATCAGCAGACAGCACTCTGACTGATGTGGAGCTACTGTTCTCCATCATTCTATCAGCAGACAGCACTCTGACTGATGTGGAGCTACTGTTCTCCATCATTCTATCAGCAGACAGCACTCTGACTGATGTGGAGCTACTGTTCTCCATCATTCTATCAGCAGACAGCACTCTGACTGATGTGGAGCTACTGTTCTCCATCATTCTATCAGCAGACAGCACTCTGACTGATGTGGAGCTACTGTTCTCCATCATTCTATCAGCAGACAGCACTCTGACTGATGTGGAGCTACTGTTCTCCATCATTATATCAGCAGACAGCACTCTGACTGATGTGGAGCTACTGTTCTCCATCATTATATCAGCAGACAGCACTCTGACTGATGTGGAGCTACTGTTCTCCATCATTCTATCAGCAGACAGCACTCTGACTGATGTGGAGCTACTGTTCTCCATCATTCTATCAGCAGACAGCACTCTCTGATGTGGAGCTACTGTTCTCCATCATTCTATCAGCAGACAGCACTCTGACTGATGTGGAGCTACTGTTCTCCATCATTCTATCAGCAGACAGCACTCTGATGTGGAGCTACTGTTCTCCATCATTCTATCAGCAGACAGCACTCTGATGTGGAGCTACTGTTCTCCATCATTCTATCAGCAGACAGCACTCTGATGTGGAGCTACTGTTCTCCATCATTCTATCAGCAGACAGCACTCTGACTGATGTGGAGCTACTGTTCTCCATCATTCTATCAGCAGACAGCACTCTGACTGATGTGGAGCTACTGTTCTCCATCATTATATCAGCAGACAGCACTCTGACTGATGTGGAGCTACTGTTCTCCATCATTCTATCAGCAGACAGCACTCTGACTGATGTGGAGCTACTGTTCTCCATCATTCTATCAGCAGACAGCACTCTGACTGATGGGGAGCTACTGTTCTCCATCATTCTATCAGCAGATAGCACTCTGACTGATGTGGAGCTACTGTTCTCCATCATTCTATCAGCAGACAGCACTCTCATGTGGAGCTACTTTTCTCCATCATTCTATCAGCAGACAGCACTCTGATGTGGAGCTACTTTTCTCCATCATTACTCTGACTGATGTGGAGCTACTGTTCTCCATCATTCTATCAGCAGACAGCACTGATGTGGAGCTACTGTTCTCCATCATTCTATCAGCAGACAGCACTCTGATGTGGAGCTACTGTTCTCCATCATTCTATCAGCAGACAGCACTCTGACTGATGTGGAGCTACTGTTCTCCATCATTATATCAGCAGACAGCACTGATGTGGAGCTACTGTTCTCCATCATTATATCAGCAGACAGCACTCTGACTGATGTGGAGCTACTGTTCTCCATCATTATATCAGCAGACAGCACTCTGATGATGGAGCTACTGTTCTCCATCATTATATCAACAGACAGCACTCTGACTGATGTGGAGCTACTGTTCTCCATCATTATATCTGCAGACAGCACTCTGACTGATGTGGAGCTACTGTTCTCCATCATTATATCAGCAGACAGCACTCTGACTGATGTGGAGCTACTGTTCTCCATCATTCTACCAGCAGACAGACTGATGTGGAGCTACTGTTCTCCATCATTCTATCAGCAGACAGCACTCTGATGTGGAGCTACTGTTCTCCATCATTCTATCAACAGACAGCACTCTGACTGATGTGGAGCTACTGTTCTCCATCATTATATCTGCAGACAGCACTCTGACGTGGAGCTACTGTTCTCCATCATTATATCTGCAGACAGCACTCTGACTGATGTGGAGCTACTGTTCTCCATCATTATATCAGCAGACAGCACTCTGACTGATGTGGAGCTACTGTTCTCCATCATTCTATCAGCAGACAGCACTCTGACTGATGGGAGCTACTGTTCTCCATCATTATATCAGCAGACAGCACTCTGACTGATGTGGAGCTACTGTTCTCCATCATTATATCAGCAGACAGCACTCTGACTGATGGAGCTACTGTTCTCCATCATTATATCAGCAGACAGCACTCTGACTGATGTGGAGCTACTGTTCTCCATCATTATATCTCCTACTGTTCTCCATCATTACATCAGCAGACAGCACTCTGACTGATGTGGAGCTACTGTTCTCCATCATTATATCAGCAGACAGCACTCTGACTGATGTGGAGCTACTGTTCTCCATCATTATATCAGCAGACAGCACTCTGACTGATGTGGAGCTACTGTTCTCCATCATTATATCAGCAGACAGCACTCTGATGTGGAGCTACTTTTCTCCATCATTCTATCAGCAGACAGCACTCTGATGTGGAGCTACTGTTCTCCATCATTCTATCAGCAGACAGCACTCTGATGTGGAGCTACTGTTCTCCATCATTATATCAGCAGACAGCACTCTGACTGATGTGTAGCTACTGTTCTCCATCATTATATCAGCAGACAGCACTCTGACTGATGTGGAGCTACTGTTCTCCATCATTATATCAGCAGACAGCACTCTGACTGATGTGGAGCTACTGTTCTCCATCATTATATCAGCAGACAGCACTCTGACTGATGTGGAGCTACTGTTCTCCATCATTATATCAGCCTGATGTGGAGCTACTGTTCTCCATCATTATATCAGCAGACAGCACTCTGAGCTACTGTTCTCCATCATTATATCAGCAGACAGCACTCTGACTGATGTGGAGCTACTGTTCTCCATCATTATATCAGCAGACAGCACTCTGACTGATGTGGAGCTACTGTTCTCCATCATTATATCAGCAGACAGCACTCTGACTGATGTGGAGCTACTGTTCTCCATCATTATATCAGCAGACAGCACTCTGACTGATGTGGAGCTACTGTTCTCCATCATTATATCAGTAGACAGCACTCTGACTGATGGAGAGCTACTGTTCTCCATCATTCTATCAGTAGACAGCACTCTGACTGATGTGGAGCTACTGTTCTCCATCATTCTATCAGCAGACAGCACTCTGACTGATGTGTAGCTACTGTTCTCCATCATTATATCAGCAGACAGCACTTTGACTGATGTGGAGCAGCACTCTGACTGATGTGGAGCTACTGTTCTCCATCATTATATCAGCAGACAGCACTCTGACTGATGTGGAGCTACTGTTCTCCATCATTATATCAGCAGACAGCACTCTGACTGATGGAGAGCTACTGTTCTCCATCATTATATCAGCAGACAGCACTCTGACTGATGTGGAGCTACTGTTCTCCATCATTATATCAGCAGACAGCACTCTGACTGATGTGGAGCTACTGTTCTCCATCATTATATCAGCAGACAGCACTCTGACTGATGTGGAGCTACTGTTCTCCATCATTATTCTCCATCATTCTCCATCATTATATCAGCAGACAGCACTCTGACTGATGTGGAGCTACTGTTCTCCATCATTATATCAGCAGACAGCACTCTGACTGATGTGGAGCTACTGTTCTCCATCATTATATCAGCAGACAGCACTCTGACTGATGTGGAGCTACTGTTCTCCATCATTATATCAGCAGACAGCACTCTGACTGATGTGGAGCTACTGTTCTCCATCATTATATCAGCAGACAGCACTCTGACTGATGTGGAGCTACTGTTCTCCATCATTATATCAGCAGACAGCACTCTGACTGATGTGGAGCTACTGTTCTCCATCATTATATCAGCAGACAGCACTCTGACTGATGTGGAGCTACTGTTCTCCATCATTATATCAGCAGACAGCACTCTGACTGATGTGGAGCTACTGTTCTCCATCATTCTATCAGCAGACAGCACTCTGACTGATGTGGAGCTACTGTTCTCCATCATTATATCAGCAGACAGCACTCTGACTGATGTGGAGCTACTGTTCTCCATCATTATATCAGCAGACAGCACTCTGACTGATGTGGAGCTACTGTTCTCCATCATTATATCAGCAGACAGCACTCTGACTGATGTGGAGCTACTGTTCTCCATCATTCTATCAGCAGACAGCACTCTGACTGATGTGGAGCTACTGTTCTCCATCATTCTATCAGCAGACAGCACTCTGACTGATGTGGAGCTACTGTTCTCCATCATTCTATCAGCAGACAGCACTCTGACTGATGTGGAGCTACTGTTCTCCATCATTATATCTGCAGACAGCACTCTGATGTGGAGCTACTGTTCTCCATCATTCTATCAGCAGACAGCACTCTGATGTGTGTAGCTACTGTTCTCCATCATTCTATCAGCAGACAGCACTCTGATGTGAGCTACTGTTCTCCATCATTATATCAGCAGACAGCACTCTGACAGCTACTGTTCTCCATCATTCTATCAGCAGACAGCACTCTGACTGATGTGTAGCTACTGTTCTCCATCATTATATCAGCAGACAGCACTCTGACTGATGTGGAGCTACTGTTCTCCATCATTATATCAGCAGACAGCACTCTGACTGATGTGGAGCTACTGTTCTCCATCATTCTATCAGCAGACAGCACTCTGACTGATGTGGAGCTACTGTTCTCCATCATTCTATCAGCAGACAGCACTCTGACTGATGTGGAGCTACTGTTCTCCATCATTCTATCAGCAGACAGACAGCACTCATTCTGACTGATGTGGAGCTACTGTTCTCCATCATTCTATCAGCAGACAGCACTCAGAGCTAGTTCTCCATCATTCTATCAGCAGACAGCACTGATGTGGAGCTACTGTTCTCCATCATTCTATCAGCAGATAGCACTCTGACTGATGTGGAGCTACTGTTCTCCATCATTCTATCAGCAGACAGCACTCTGACTGATGTGTAGCTACTGTTCTCCATCATTCTATCAGCAGACAGCACTCTGACTGATGTGGAGCTACTGTTCTCCATCATTAGCTACTGTTCTCATCATTATATCAGCAGACAGCACTCTGACTGATGGGAGCTACTGTTCTCCATCATTCTATCAGCAGACAGCACTCTGATGTGGAGCTACTGTTCTCCATCATTCTATCAGCAGATAGCACTCTGACTGATGTGGAGCTACTGTTCTCCATCATTCTATCAGCAGACAGCACTCTGACTGATGTGTAGCTACTGTTCTCCATCATTCTATCAGCAGACAGCACTCTGACTGATGTGGAGCTACTGTTCTCCATCATTATATCAGCAGACAGCACTCTGACTGATGGAGAGCTACTGTTCTCCATCACTATATCAGCAGACAGCACTCTGACTGATGGGGAGCTACTGTTCTCCATCATTCTATCAGCAGATAGCACTCTGACTGATGTGGAGCTACTGTTCTCCATCATTCTATCAGCAGACAGCACTCTGACTGATGTGGAGCTACTGTTCTCCATCATTCTATCAGCAGACAGCACTCTGACTGATGTGGAGCTACTGTTCTCCATCATTCTATCAGCAGACAGCACTCTGACTGATGTGGAGCTACTGTTCTCCATCATTCTATCAGCAGACAGCACTCTGATGTGGAGCTACTGTTCTCCATCATTCTATCAGCAGACAGCACTCTGACTGATGTGGAGCTACTGTTCTCCATCATTCTATCAGCAGACAGCACTCTGACTGATGTGGAGCTACTGTTCTCCATCATTCTATCAGCAGACAGCACTCTGATGTGGAGCTACTGTTCTCCATTTCTATCAGTAACAGCACTCTGATGTGGAGCTACTGTTCTCCATCATTCTATCAGCAGACAGCACTCTAGACTGATGTGGAGCTACTGTTCTCCATCATTCTATCAGCAGACAGCAACTGATGTGGAGCTACTTTTCTCCATCATTCTATCAGCAGACAGCACTCTGATGTGTAATGTTCTCCATATTTTCAGAAAATACACTCTGACTGATTCTCCATCATTCTATCAGCAGACAGCACTCTGATGTGGAGCTACTTTCTCCATCATTCTATCAGCAGACAGCACTCTGACTGATGTGTAGCTACTTTTCTCCATCATTCTTCAGCAGACAACACTCTGACTGATGTGGAGCTAATTTTACTCTTTTCTCCGGTCAAAATGCAAGATTAGGAAATGTAGCTGGCTACATTCTTTCTATAATAAACATTAGAAATATGATGGCCATGCATAGTTTTAGCTGTTGCATTTTATGCTCATTTACTTTGTGGCTGCCAGCCAAATAGTGTTGCACTTCTGTTGTCAACTGATGAAAATGAAGCTATTTTCTGCCAAAACTATAGTTGCAAGTCCCTGATGTAATGATATTTTCAGAAAATACACAAACGCAGAGGACTAAAGTCAATAGGGAATTAACGATCATGGTAATAGTTGTTTTTCATTTCAACATCTGTTCAGAATCTTTGTAGGGGTTTCAGTCCTGGACTTATAGCTGTGGCAAGTTCTCATTGGTCCAAATGGACTATTCATTGAGCCTGAAACAGGATACTTGTTATTTGACCATTGGCCCAATTTTACTGCTATGAATTCTAATTGGTCAACCACAGGCTACGGGTTGGGTTATAAATGACATCCTGTCTCTTTGCTCTGTGGAGAAACAGGGAAGAATGAACATCTACCATTTACTTCCTAGCATAACAACTTTATTTGTTCTCTTTGAATAAACCTGTTTCTCCCCTTGATTTGCTTTGGGGTTGAAGAGTAACATCAACTGCTAACACTGATCACTTTTATATTGAAAGACAACGCAACCCCAGTCAATACACAGCTGGAATCACTTGCTCCTGCTTTCTCCCGTTTATTTACAAACATGTGACTGGCTCAACTGTTCTGGGGAACTACGGTCAGCTTCATGATGTAAAATAATGTGACTGGCTCAACTGTTCTGGGGGACTACGGTCAGCTTCATGATGTAAAATAATGTGACTGGCTCAACTGTTCTGGGGAACTACGGTCAGCTTCATGATGTAAAATAATGTGACTGGCTCAACTGTTCTGGGTAACTATGGTCAGCTTCATGATGTAAAATAATGTGACTGGCTCAACTGTTCTGGGGGACTACGGTCAGCTTCATGATGTAAAATAATGTGACTGGCTCAACTGTTCTGGGGAACTACGGTCAGCTTCATGATGTAAAATAATGTGACTGGCTCAACTGTTCTGGGGAACTATGGTCAGCTTCATGATGTAAAATAATGTGACTGGCTCAACTGTTCTGGGGACTACGGTCAGCTTCATGATGTAAAATAATGTGACTGGCTCAACTGTTCTGGGGAACTACGGTCAGCTTCATGATGTAAAATAATGTGACTGGCTCAACTGTTCTGGGGAACTACGGTCAGCTTCATGATGTAAAATAATGTGACTGGCTCAACTGTTCTGGGGAACTATGGTCAGCTTCATGATGTAAAATAATGTGACTGGCTCAACTGTTCTGGGGAACTATGGTCAGCTTCATGATGTAAAATAATGTGACTGGCTCAACTGTTCTGGGAACTACGGTCAGCTTCATGATGTAAAATAATGTGACTGGCTCAACTGTTCTGGGGAACTAGGGTCAGCTTCATGATGTAAAATAATGTGACTGGCTCAACTGTTCTGGGGAACTATGGTCAGCTTCATGATGTAAAATAATGTGACTGGCTCAACTGTTCTGGGGGACTAGGGTCAGCTTCATGATGTAAAATAATGTGACTGGCTCAACTGTTCTGGGGAACTATGGTCAGCTTCAATGATGTAAAATAATGTGACTGGCTCAACTGTTCTGGGGACTACGGTCAGCTTCATGATGTAAAATAATGTGACTGGCTCAACTGTTCTGGGAACTAGGGTCAGCTTCATGATGTAAAATAATGTGACTGGCTCAACTGTTCTGGGGACTACGGTCAGCTTCATGATGTAAAATAATGTGACTGGCTCAACTGTTCTGGGGAACTACGGTCAGCTTCATGATGTAAAATAATGTGACTGGCTCAACTGCTGGGGAACTGTTCTGGGGAACTGTTCTGGTCAGCTTCATGATGTAAAAAAATGTGACTGGCTCAACTGTGACTGGGCTCATGTACTGTTCTGGGGGACTACGGTCAGCTTCATGATGTAAAATATCAGCTTCATGATGTAAAATAATGTGACTGGCTCAACTGTTCTGGGGAACTACGGTCAGCTTCATGATGTAAAATAATGTGACTGGCTCAACTGTTCTGGGGGACTACGGTCAGCTTCATGATGTAAAATAATGTGACTGGCTCAACTGTTCTGGGGGAACTATGGTCAGCTTCATGATGTAAAATAATGTGACTGGCTCAACTGTTCTGGGGGACTACGGTCAGCTTCATGATGTAAAATAATGTGACTGGCTCAACTGTTCTGGGGACTACGGTCAGCTTCATGATGTAAAATAATGTGACTGGCTCAACTGTTCTGGGGAACTATGGTCAGCTTCATGATGTAAAATAATGTGACTGGCTCAACTGTTCTGGGGAACTATGGTCAGCTTCATGATGTAAAATAATGTGACTGGCTCAACTGTTCTGGGGACTACGGTCAGCTTCATGATGTAAAATAATGTGACTGGCTCAACTGTTCTGGGGACTACGGTCAGCTTCATGATGTAAAATAATGTGACTGGCTCAACTGTTCTGGGGGACTACGGTCAGCTTCATGATGTAAAATAATGTGACTGGCTCAACTGTTCTGGGGAACTACGGTCAGCTTCATGATGTAAAATAATGTGACTGGCTCAACTGTTCTGGGGAACTACGGTCAGCTTCATGATGTAAAATAATGTGACTGGCTCAACTGTTCTGGGGGAACTATGGTCAGCTTCATGATGTAAAATAATGTGACTGGCTCAACTGTTCTGGGCTCAACTACGGTCAGCTTCATGATGTAAAATAATGTGACTGGCTCAACTGTTCTGGGGGACTACGGTCAGCTTCATGATGTAAAATAATGTGACTGGCTCAACTGTTCTGGGGAACTACGGTCAGCTTCATGATGTAAAATAATGTGACTGGCTCAACTGTTCTGGGGAACTACGGTCAGCTTCATGATGTAAAATAATGTGACTGGCTCAACTGTTCTGGGGGACTACGGTCAGCTTCATGATGTAAAATAATGTGACTGGCTCAACTGTTCTGGGGGACTACGGTCAGCTTCATGATGTAAAATAATGTGACTGGCTCAACTGTTCTGGGGAACTACGGTCAGCTTCATGATGTAAAATAATGTGACTGGCTCAACTGTTCTGGGGGACTACGGTCAGCTTCATGATGTAAAATAATGTGACTGGCTCAACTGTTCTGGGGAACTACGGTCAGCTTCATGATGTAAAATAATGTGACTGGCTCAACTGTTCTGGGGAACTATGGTCAGCTTCATGATGTAAAATAATGTGACTGGCTCAACTGTTCTGGGGGACTACGGTCAGCTTCATGATGTAAAATAATGTGACTGGCTCAACTGTTCTGGGGAACTATGGTCAGCTTCATGATGTAAAATAATGTGACTGGCTCAACTGTTCTGGGGACTAATGGTCAGCTTCATGATGTAAAAATAATGTGACTGGCTCAACTGTTCTGGGGACTACAGTCAGCTTCATGATGTAAAATAATGTGACTGGCTCAACTGTTCTGGGGGATTACGGTCAGCTTCATGATGTAAAATAATGTGACTGGCTCAACTGTTCTGGGGGACTACGGTCAGCTTCATGATGTAAAATAATGTGACTGGCTCAACTGTTCTGGGGAACTACGGTCAGCTTCATGATGTAAAATAATGTGACTGGCTCAACTGTTCTGGGGGACTACGGTCAGCTTCATGATGTAAAATAATGTGACTGGCTCAACTGTTCTGGGGGATTACGGTCAGCTTCATGATGTAAAATAATGTGACTGGCTCAACTGTTCTGGGGAACTACGGTCAGCTTCATGATGTAAAATAATGTGACTGGCTCAACTGTTCTGGGGAACTATGGTCAGCTTCATGATGTAAAATAATGTGACTGGCTCAACTGTTCTGGGGGATTACGGTCAGCTTCATGATGTAAAATAATGTGACTGGCTCAACTGTTCTGGGGGACTACGGTCAGCTTCATGATGTAAAATAATGTGACTGGCTCAACTGTTCTGACTATGGTCAGCTTCATGATGTAAAATAATGTGACTGGCTCAACTGTTCTGGGGTATGGTCAGCTTCATGATGTAAAATAATGTGACTGGCTCAACTGTTCTGGGGAACTACGGTCAGCTTCATGATGTAAAATAATGTGACTGGCTCAACTGTTCTGGGGGAACTACGGTCAGCTTCATGATGTAAAATAATGTCATGATGTGGGGAAAATGTAAAATAATGACTGGCTCAACTGTTCTGGGGGACTACGGTCAGCTTCATGATGTAAAATAATGTGACTGGCTCAACTGTTCTGGGGACTACGGTCAGCTTCATGATGTAAAATAATGTGACTGGCTCAACTGTTCTGGGGAACTACGGTCAGCTTCATGATGTAAAATAATGTGACTGGCTCAACTGTTCTGGGGGACTACGGTCAGCTTCATGATGTAAAATAATGTGACTGGCTCAACTGTTCTGTTCAGCTTCATGGGAATGTGACTGGTCAACTGTTCTGGGGCTTCATGATGTAAAATAATGTGACTGGCTCAACTGTTCTGGGAACTATGGTCAGCTTCATGATGTAAAATAATGTGACTGGCTCAACTGTTCTGGGGGACTACGGTCAGCTTCATGATGTAAAATAATGTGACTGGCTCAACTGTTCTGGGGGACTACGGTCAGCTTCATGATGTAAAATAATGTGACTGGCTCAACTGTTCTGGGGAACTACGGTCAGCTTCATGATGTAAAATAATGTGACTGGCTCAACTGTTCTGGGGGACTACGGTCAGCTTCATGATGTAAAATAATGTGACTGGCTCAACTGTTCTGGGGAACTACGGTCAGCTTCATGATGTAAAATAATGTGACTGGCTCAACTGTTCTGGGGAACTACGGTCAGCTTCATGATGTAAAATAATGTGACTGGCTCAACTGTTCTGGGGAACTATGGTCAGCTTCATGATGTAAAATAATGTGACTGGCTCAACTGTTCTGGGGAACTATGGTCAGCTTCATGATGTAAAATAATGACTGACTCAACTGTTCTGGGGAACTATGGTCAGCTTCAACTGTTAATGTGGGCTCAACTATGGTCAGCTTCATGATGTAAAATAATGTGACTGGCTCAACTGTTCTGGGGACTATGGTCAGCTTCATGATGTAAAATAATGTGACTGGCTCAACTGTTCTGGGGGACTACGGTCAGCTTCATGATGTAAAATAATGTGACTGGCTCAACTGTTCTGGGGGAACTACGGTCAGCTTCATGATGTAAAATAATGTGACTGGCTCAACTGTTCTGGGGAACTATGGTCAGCTTCATGATGTAAAATAATGTGACTGGCTCAACTGTTCTGGGGGACTACGGTCAGCTTCATGATGTAAAATAATGTGACTGGCTCAACTGTTCTGGGGGACTACTGGTCAGTTCTTCATGGTCAGCTTGATGTAAAATAATGTGACTGGCTCAACTGTTGACTACGGTCAGCTTCATGATGTAAAATAATGTGACTGGCTCAACTGTTCTGGGGAACTACGGTCAGCTTCATGATGTAAAATAATGTGACTGGCTCAACTGTTCTGGGGAACTACGGTCAGCTTCATGATGTAAAATAATGTGACTGGCTCAACTGTTCTGGGGGAACTATGGTCAGCTTCATGATGTAAAATAATGTGACTGGCTCAACTGTTCTGGGGACTATGGTCAGCTTCATGATGTAAAATAATGTGACTGGCTCAACTGTTCTGGGGGACTACGGTCAGCTTCATGATGTAAAATAATGTGACTGGCTCAACTGTTCTGGGGACTACGGTCAGCTTCATGATGTAAAATAATGTGACTGGCTCAACTGTTTCTATGGTCAGCTTCATGATGTAAAATAATGTGACTGGCTCAGCTTCATGATGTAAAATAATGTGACTGGCTCAACTGTTCTGGGGAACTACGGTCAGCTTCATGATGTAAAATAATGTGACTGGCTCAACTGTTCTGGGGGACTACGGTCAGCTTCATGATGTAAAATAATGTGACTGGCTCAACTGTTCTGGGGGATTACGGTCAGCTTCATGATGTAAAATAATGTGACTGGCACAACTGTTCTGGGGAACTACGGTCAGCTTCATGATGTAAAATAATGTGACTGGCTCAACTGTTCTGGGGAACTATGGTCAGCTTCATGATGTAAAATAATGTGACTGGCTCAACTGTTCTGGGGAACTATGGTCAGCTTCATGATGTAAAATAATGTGACTGGCTCAACTGTTCTGGGGGTCTATGGTCAGCTTCATGATGTAAAATAATGTGACTGGCTCAACTGTTCTGGGGGACTACGGTCAGCTTCATGATGTAAAATAATGTGACTGTCTCAACTGTTCTGGGGGACTACGGTCAGCTTCATGATGTAAAATAATGTGACTGGCTCAACTGTTCTGGGGAACTACGGTCAGCTTCATGATGTAAAATAATGTGACTGGCTCAACTGTTCTGGGGGACTACGGTCAGCTTCATGATGTAAAATAATGTGACTGGCTCAACTGTTCTGGGGAACTACGGTCAGCTTCATGATGTAAAATAATGTGACTGGCTCAACTGTTCTGGGGAACTATGGTCAGCTTCATGATGTAAAATAATGTGACTGGCTCAACTGTTCTGGGGAACTATGGTCAGCTTCATGATGTAAAATAATGTGACTGGCTCAACTGTTCTGGGGAACTACGGTCAGCTTCATGATGTAAAATAATGTGACTGGCTCAACTGTTCTGGGGAACTATGGTCAGCTTCATGATGTAAAATAATGTGACTGGCTCAACTGTTCTGGGGAACTACGGTCAGCTTCATGATGTAAAATAATGTGACTGGCTCAACTGTTCTGGGGGACTATGGTCAGCTTCATGATGTAAAATAATGTGACTGGCTCAACTGTTCTGGGGAACTACGGTCAGCTTCATGATGTAAAATAATGTGACTGGCTCAACTGTTCTGGGGAACTATGGTCAGCTTCATGATGTAAAATAATGTGACTGGCTCAACTGTTCTGGGGGACTACGGTCAGCTTCATGATGTAAAATAATGTGACTGGCTCAACTGTTCTGGGGACTACGGTCAGCTTCATGATGTAAAATAATGTGACTGGCACAACTGTTCTGGGGAACTACGGTCAGCTTCATGATGTAAAATAATGTGACTGGCTCAACTGTTCTGGGGAACTACGGTCAGCTTCATGATGTAAAATAATGTGACTGGCTCAACTGTTCTGGGAACTACGGTCAGCTTCATGATGTAAAATAACTGTTGTGACTGGCTCAACTGTTCTGGGGAACTACGGTCAGCTTCATGATGTAAAATAATGTGACTGGCTCAACTGTTCTGGGGGACTACGGTCAGCTTCATGATGTAAAATAATGTGACTGGCTCAACTGTTCTGGGGGACTACGGTCAGCTTCATGATGTAAAATAATGTGACTGGCTCAACTGTTCTGGTGGGGCTCAACTACGGTCAGCTTCATGATGTAAAATAATGTGACTGGCTCAACTGTTCTGGGGACTACGGTCAGCTTCATGATGTAAAATAATGTGACTGGCTCAACTGTTCTGGGGAACTATGGTCAGCTTCATGATGTAAAATAATGTGACTGGCTCAACTGTTCTGGGGAACTATGGTCAGCTTCATGATGTAAAATAATGTGACTGGCTCAACTGTTCTGGGGAACTACGGTCAGCTTCATGATGTAAAATAATGTGACTGGCTCAACTGTTCTGGGGAACTATGGTCAGCTTCATGATGTAAAATAATGTGACTGGCTCAACTGTTCTGGGGAACTACGGTCAGCTTCATGATGTAAAATAATGTGACTGGCTCAACTGTTCTGGGGAACTACGGTCAGCTTCATGATGTAAAATAATGTGACTGGCTCAACTGTTCTGGGGGAACTATGGTCAGCTTCATGATGTAAAATAATGTGACTGGCTCAACTGTTCTGGGGAACTACGGTCAGCTTCATGATGTAAAATAATGTGACTGGCTCAACTGTTCTGGGTAACTATGGTCAGCTTCATGATGTAAAATAATGTGACTGGCTCAACTGTTCTGGGGAACTATGGTCAGCTTCATGATGTAAAATAATGTGACTGGCTCAACTGTTCTGGGGAACTATGGTCAGCTTCATGATGTAAAATAATGTGACTGGCTCAACTGTTCTGGGGAACTATGGTCAGCTTCATGATGTAAAATAATGTGACTGGCTCAACTGTTCTGGGGAACTATGGTCAGCTTCATGATGTAAAATAATGTGACTGGCTCAACTGTTCTGGGGAACTATGGTCAGCTTCATGATGTAAAATAATGTGACTGGCTCAACTGTTCTGGGGGACTACGGTCAGCTTCATGATGTAAAATAATGTGACTGGCTCAACTGTTCTGGGGTAACTATGGTCAGCTTCATGATGTAAAATAATGTGACAGGTGAAATGAAGGCAATCCGCTTTATCACCTAACATATTGCAATAGTTGACTGCAGGTATTTACTTAAAAAAGTAGCTACAAAAATTACATTTATTGAAAAACTTCAAAGAAATTGTTTCAATGCTATTGACTGTATTGAAAAACCATCCCTGGCTACCCCAGTATGGTATACTGCCCATCCTCTGTCACTCCTATTGGCTCAACTCTCCTCCACCCATCCTCTGTCACTCCTATTCTCTCCTCCACCCATCCTCTGTCACTCCTATTCTCTCCTCCACCCATCCTCTGTCACTCCTATTCTCTCCTCCACCCATCCTCTGTCACTCCTATTCTCTCCTCCACCCATCCTCTGTCACTCTATTCTCTCTTCCACCCATCCTCTGTCACTCCTATTCTCTCCTCCACCCATCCTCTGTCACTCCCTATTCTCTCCTCCACCCTTCCTCTGTCACTCCTCTTCTCTCCTCCACCCATCCTCTATCACTCCTATTCTCTCCTCCACCCATCCTCTATCACTCCTATTCTCTCCTCCACCCATCCTCTGTCACTCCTATTCTCTCCTCCACCCATCCTCTGTCACTCCTATTCTCTCTCCACCCATCCTCTGTCACTCCTATTCTCTCCTCCACCCATCCTCTGTCACTCCTATTCTCTCCTCCACCCTTCCTCTGTCACTCCTCTTCTCTCCTCCACCCATCCTCTGTCACTCCTCTATTCTCTCCTCCACCCCTCCTCTGTCACTCCTATTCTCTCCTCTGATCATCATGTCCTTCTGTTATCACCCCATCCTTTTCTTCTACTCCTCCTCTTCCCCCTCCTCCTCTCCTCTTCACCCCTCCCTCTCCTCTTCCCCCTCTCCTCTGGTAGTATAGTACCTGTAGAAAGATATCTCAAGAGGTCTCTCTGTAGTCCTCTAAGTGACAGAACTCTTCCTCATACCTCCACCCTCCCTTCGTCCCTCCTCCACCTCTCCGTACCTGTTGAAAGCTCTCTCTCAGGTGACTCTGGTCCTCTGGGTGACAGAACCCAGGATGTCTTTCCCCAGCAGATCCTACACAAGACAATGACACAATAAATACACACAAATTAATACAACTACACACTTCAGGTCAATTTCAAATCATGAAATACAAGTTCAATATATTAATTTTGAAGCTTTGTCAAATTCCTGGACACATTTTTTTTTTGTTCAATGGAGATTCTTTATTGACAATGCCTTTTAGTCCAGAACTAGGCTTCCTCTGCCTGAGTTAGGACAACAGGCCATACAGATCATACATCATTCAGACCCTTGGACTTGAGTCAATGGCCTTTCTCATTTCATCTTTCTTCCATTCCTTGCATCCGATCTCCCCGGCTCTTTCTCATTGCAGAAAAAGGTCTAAGGGGAGGGACCTTGGACCTTCTCCTCCAATACGGTTGAGAAGGAGCTGAGGAGATTGAGGGCAGAGGAATTGAGATCGAGCCAGTGATACATCTTTAAATCATTCTTCCTGTCATGGAGTGGGGTGCGGCCCAAGTGGCACCCTATTCCTTGGCCTGTTAGTGCACTACTTTTGACCAGGACTCATAGGGTTCTGGTCAAAAGTAGTGCATGATGCCAGGAATAGGGTGCCATTTTTATTGGTCACATACACATGGTTAGCAGATGTTAATGCGTGTGTAACCAAATGCTTGTAGCCAAATGCAAACATCCTACATACACATAGCAGCTGCGCTGTAGACAACCATACACATTAACAAGGGAAATCAATCACAAACAAACTCCCATCCTGCCACTTTCTCATCCTAATAATGCGACTTTATGTTGGGAATGTGCCACTTTCACTAATCTGTTTTCGTACTAACACACTTCACATGTACGTACTGACACACTTCACATGTACGGCCTGACACACTTCACATGTACGTACTGACACACTTCACATGTACGTACTGACACACTTCACATGTACGTACTGACACACTTCACATGTACGTACTGACATCCACTTCACATGTACGTACTGACACACTTCACATGTTTATTGACACTTCACATGTCCGTACTGACACACTTCACATGTCCGTACTGACACACTTCACATGTACGTACTGACACACTTCACATGTACGTACTGACACACTTCACATGTACGTACTGACACACTTCACATTAACAATGTACGTACTGACACACTTCACATGTACGTACTGACACACTTCACATGTACGTACTGACACACTTTTCACATGTACGTACTGACACTTCACATGTACGTACTTTACACTTCACATGTACGTACTGACACACTTCACAACGTACTGACACACTTCACATGTACGTACTGACACACTTCACATGTACGTACTGACACACTTCACATGTACGTACTGACACACTTCACATGTACGTACTGACACACTTCACATGTACGTACTGACACACTTCACATGTACGTACCGACACACTTCACATGTACGTACCGACACACTTCACATGTACGTACCGACACACTTCACATGTACGTACGACACACTTCACATGTACGTACCGACACACTTCACATGTACGTACCGACACACTTCACATGTACGCACCGACACACTTCACATGTACGCACTGACACACTTCACATGTACGCACTGACACACTTCACATGTACGCACTGACACTTCACATGTACGTACTGACACACTTCACATGTACGTACTGACACACTTCACATGTACGCACTGACACACTTCACATGTACGCACTGACACACTTCACATGTACGCACTGACACACTTCACATGTACGCACTGACACACTTCACATGTACGTACTGACACACTTCACATGTACGTACTGACACACTTCACATGTACGTACTGACACACTTCACATGTACGCACTGACACACTTCACATGTACGTACTGACACACTTCACATGTACGTACTGACACACTTCACATGTACGTACTGACACACTTCACATGTACGTACTGACACACTTCACATGTACGTACTGACACACTTCACATGTACGTACTGACACACTTCACATGTACGTACTGACACACTTCACATGTACGTACTGACACACTTCACATGTACGCACTGACACACTTCACATGTACGCACTGACACACTTCACATGTACGCACTGACACACTTCACATGTACGCACTGACACTTCACATGTACGTACTGACACACTTCACATGTACGTACTGACACACTTCACATGTACGCACTGACACACTTCACATGTACGCACTGACACACTTCACATGTACGCACTGACACACTTCACATGTACGCACTGACACACTTCACATGTACGTACTGACACACTTCACATGTACGTACTGACACACTTCACATGTACGCACTGACACACTTCACATGTACGTACTGACACACTTCACATGTACGCACTGACACACTTCACATGTACGTACTGACACACTTCACATGTACGTACTGACACACTTCACATGTACGTACTGACACACTTCACATGTACGTACTGACACACTTCACATGTACGTACTGACACACTTCACATGTACGTACTGACACACTTCACATGTACGTACTGACACACTTCACATGTACGCACTGACACACTTCACATGTACGCACTGACACACTTCACATGTACGCACTGACACACTTCACATGTACGTACTGACACACTTCACATGTACGTACTGACACACTTCACATGTACGTACTGACACACTTCACATGTACGTACTGACACACTTCACATGTACGTACTGACACACTTCACATGTACGTACTGACACACTTCACATGTACGTACTGACACACTTCACAAGCCATCAAACAGGACACACTTCACATGTACGTACCGACACACTTCACATGTACGTACCCGACACACTTCACATGTACGTACCGACACACTTCACATGTACGTACCGACACACTTCACATGTACGTGACACACTTCACATGTACGTACCGACACACTTCACATGTACGTACCGACACACTTCACATGTACGTACCGACACACTTCACATGTACGTACCGACACACTTCACAAGTCTACTCACGTACCGACACACTTCACATGTACGTACCGACACACTTCACATGTACGTACCGACACACTTCACATGTACGCACTGACACACTTCACATGTACGCACTGACACACTTCACATGTACGCACTGACACACTTCACATGTACGCACTGACACAACATGTACGCACTGACACTTCACATGTACGCACTGACACTTCACATGTACGTACTGACACACTTCACATGTACGTACTGACACACTTCACATGTACGCACTGACACACTTCACATGTACGCACTGACACACTTCACATGTACGTACTGACACACTTCACATGTACGTACTGACACACTTCACATGTACGTACTGACACACTTCACATGTACGCACTGACACACTTCACATGTACGTACTGACACACTTCACATGTACGCACTGACACACTTCACATGTACGTACTGACACACTTCACATGTACGTACTGACACACTTCACATGTACGTACTGACACACTTCACATGTACGTACTGACACACTTCACATGTACGTACTGACACATTTCACATGTACGTACTGACACACTTCACATGTACGCACTGACACACTTCACATGTACGCACTGACACACTTCACATGTACGTACTGACACACTTCACATGTACGTACTGACACACTTCACATGTACGTACTGACACACTTCACATGTACGTACTGACACACTTCACATGTACGTACTGACACACTTCACATGTACGTACTGACACACTTCACATGTACGTACTGACACACTTCACATGTACGTACTGACACACTTCACATGTACGTACTGACACACTTCACATGTACGTACTGACACACTTCACATGTACGTACTGACACACTTCACATGTACGTACTGACACACTTCACATGTACGTACTGACACACTTCACATGTACGTACTGACACACTTCACATGTACGTGATACTGACACACTTCACATGTACGTACTGACACACTTCACATGTACGTACTGACACACTTCACATGTACGTACTGACACACTTCACATGTACGTACTGACACACTTCACATGTACGTACTGACACTTCACATGTACGTACTGACACACTTCACATGTACGTACTGACACACTTTCAGACAGGGGTCTTACATCACAAGCCATCAAACAGGGCTCATCTCTCTTCATACGGCAATATTAGGAACCAGGGTTTCTATGGCTTCTGTGAAAATGCATACATCCCTTCCTTTCACTGCTGATCTAACATGGTGGGACAGCTGAAAACAAGGAGTACTAGTACAGCCTGTCCCCTTGATCTGATCATCAGCTGGGCCAGAAGATTCTCTTCCTCAATAGAAAGCAGCGAATTCATACTAGGAAAGGAGTATGACATCCTGGCATTTAAAGTCTACTCATTAATTTTTTTCAATTATACATACTATAAAACATACTATTGCTGCATACCCCAAAAACATATTTAGTACATAGGACCATTCAGTATGCGGACACACTTGGTGTTTCCCAGAGATTATATTCCAGGCAGTGCATAAAGACCATGAAATCAACATTTCGGGCCTCTTCAATTTCAAATGAAATCTGCTGAAAATAATTCTACAATGGCAGGCGAAACACTGCCCCAAAACACCTTTTGTCATCTTTACATGTAACAGTCTGTGACATGGCATCAAACGAGCTGCTCCATTTCATCAAGGGGGGTAGGAAACCTATTAACAGGTTACATCTCTACTGACCACAGATGTGTTCTTCTTGATAAAATAACAGAATGCTTTGATGTGGCCCCGCAGACCGTTTCAGGTAAACAGGTTGTTTTGCAACATTATCTCAACATTTGTGATGAGTGGGCATGGAATTAGTGGCTCCAGTTCACCACAGGGGTTCTATTGTGATGAGTGGGCATGGAATTAGTGGCTCCAGTTCACCACAGGGGTTCTATTGTGATGAGTGGGCATGGAATTAGTGGCTCCAGTTCACCACAGGGTTCTATTGTGATGAGTGGGCATGGAATTAGTGGCTCCAGTTCACCACAGGGGTTCTATTGTGATGAGTGGGCATGGAATTAGTGGCTCCAGTTCACCACAGGGGTTCTATTGTGATGAGTGGGCATGGAATTAGTGGCTCCAGTTCACCACAGGGGTTCTATTGTGATGAGTGGGCATGGAATTAGTGGCTCCAGTTCACCACAGGGGTTCTATTGTGAACTCTGACGAGTGGCATCACAGGCTCTTCCGGTTACAATTTTTTAAATGTTTCGCATCCTCGTGCCCTACTAAATGCGACCCTGATTGTGATAAGTAGGGGGAGGAACCAACCTGAGGCTGGTATCCAATCACGTTGATGCACCGCGGGTCCACGAAAGTGATGATGCCGTCGGAGTTGTGGCGCGACAGGAACTCCGTGGGAACCGTCAGGCCGTTCATATCCATGGAAACGGGAGAACTGGTCACCTAGGAGATGAGAGGGGTTAGTTAGATATATGTGAGAGAGATTAAAGGATGGAGGGACCAGAGAGTTAGATATATGTGAGAGAGATTAAAGGATGAAGGGACCAGAGTTAGATATATGTGAGAGAGATTAAAGGATGAAGGGACCAGAGTTAGATATATGTGAGAGAGATTAAAGGATGAAGGGACCAGAGTTAGATATATGTGAGAGAGATTAAAGGATGAAGGGACCAGAGTTAGATATATGTGAGAGAGATTAAAGGATGAAGGGACCAGAGAGTTAGATATACAGTGGGGCAAAAAAGTATTTAGTCAGCCACCAATTGTGCAAGTTCTCTCACTTAAAAAGATGAGAGAGGCCTGTAATTTTCATCATAGGTACACTTCAATTATGACAGACAAAATAAGAAACAAAAATCCAGAAAATCACATTGTAGGATTTTTAATGAATTTATTTGCAAATTATGGTGGAAAATAAGTATTTGGTCACCAACAAACAAGCAAGATTTCTGGCTCTCACAGACCTGTAACTTCTTCTTTAAGAGGCTCTTCTGTCGTCCACTCGTTACCTGTATTAATGGCACCTGTTTGAACTTGTTATCAGCATAAAAGACACCGGTCCACAACCTCAAACAGTCACACTCCAAACTCCACTATGGCCAAGACCAAAGAGCTGTCAAAGGACACCAGAAACAAAATTGTGGACCTGCACCAGGCTGGGAAGACTGAATCTGCAATAGGTAAGCAGCTTGGTTTGAAGAAATCAACTGTGGGAGCAATTATTAGGAAATGGAAGACATACAAAACCACTGATAATCTCCCTCGATCTGGGGCTCCATGCAAGATCTCACCCCGTGGGGTCAAAATGATCACAAGCAAAAATCCCAGAACCAAACGGGGGGACCTAGTGAATGACCTGCAGAGAGCTGGGACCAGCCGCCAGGGACTCAAATCCTGCAGTGCTAGACGTGTCCCCCTGCTTAAGCCAGTACATGTCCAGGCCCGTCTGAAATTTGCTAGAGAGCATTTGGATGATCCAGAACAAGATTGGGAGAATGTCATATGGTCAGATGAAACCAAAATATAACTTTTTGGTAAAATCTCAACTCGTCGTGTTTGGAGGACAAAGAATGCTGAGTTGCATCCAAAGAACACCATACCTACTGTGAAGCATGGGGGTGGAAACATCATGCTTTGGGGCTGTTTTTCTGCAAAGGGACCAGGACGACTGATCCGTGTAAAGGAAAGAATGAATGGGGACATGTATCGTGAGATTTTGAGTGAAAACCTCCTTCCATCAGCAAGGGCATTAAAGATGAAACGTGGCTGGGTCTTTCAGCATGACAATGATCCCAAACACACCGCCTGGGCAACGAAGGAGTGGCTTCGTAAGAAGCATTTCAAGGTCCTGGAGTGGCCTAGCCAGTCTCCAGATCTCAACCCCATAGAAAATCTTTGGAGGAGTTGAAAGTCCGTGTTGCCCAGCAACAGCCCCAAAACATCACTGCTCTAGAGGAGATCTGCATAGAGGAATGGGCCAAAATACCAGCAACAGTGTGTGAAAACCTTGTGAAGATTTACAGAAAACGTTTGACCTCTGTCATTGCCAACAAAGGGTATATAACAAAGTATTGAGAAACTTTTGTTATTGACCAAATACTTATTTTCCACCATAATTTGCAAATAAATTCATTAAAAATCCTACAATGTGATTTTCTGGATTTTTTTCTCATTTTGTCTGTCATAGTTCAAGTGTACCTATGATGAAAATTACAGGCCTCTCATCTTTTTAATTGGGAGAACTTGCACAATTGGTGGCTGACTAAATACTTTTTTGCCCCACTGTATGTGAGAGAGATTAAAGGTGGCACTGTGAAGAAGAAGGTAAAAAGCAGGAGGATGGCAGCACCAGGAAGGTTATATTTGAGGGCTCTTATTCAAGCGTCTCATAGTGGGAGTGCTGATCTAGGATCAGGTCCAACCCGTCCATTTAATCTAATTCATCAAGATCTAAAAGACTAAACTGATCCTAGATAGCACTCCTACTCTGAGAAGCTGTATGAATACGGGCACTTTTCCAGGAACGTGTTTAATGCATCTTAAAATGATCCTGTGTTGTGTTCCCCACTAGCTAACGTTCACGACACCAAAGGCCTGTTTCTTCCTAATGTCATCAGATTATATAAACATGATATTTGTTGTAGCATTTGCTGTGGTCTCATAAAGACTTCAGTTGTGTCTCAAAAGTTTTGTCCAAAAGCAAGGAGAGACGAAATCTGGATTACAATGTCCTGGAAACTGTCCCAAGTGGTTAATTGGTCCTGAAAACTGTCCTAAGTGGTTAAATCGGCAGCGTTTGAGATACAGTAGAAAAGGTTTTATCAAAACTTAACAGAAAATATTAACTGTTTCGACCAATTAGCCAGATACTGTACATGTCTGGTGTGTCTTAAGCACATGTAAGCACCCTTTAAAACGCTCATTCTACACATTTTAAAAGGGGTAGAGAATTGCTAGGCAGTTGCAAAGCTAATGTCCTGCATTTTGACAATTGTTTTCATGTCTTATGTGTGTTTACATGATACCAGGGATCGAAGCCCGACGGCGTAAACCGGGACACAGACCGCTGTCCGCCAGTTGAGGATGGGGGGTATATGGGATACTACGAGGGGACAGTAGTGGTTCAACTCCCTCTAAAACATCAGAGAAGTCTGGGAGCTAAGAAGGTTAAGGTAGGAGATAGTAGATGTTGGACACAGGAATAGGGGTTGAACTGGTTGAGGTATTGGGGGGTTATGGGAGGATGGGAAGAGGTCTTCAGTGCTCGTTCCACCTGTCTGCTCCATTACTGTAATCCTCCTATACTGATGCTCCCTGACAACCCCGTGCTCTCAGGTCACACCTTCTCATGCACTGACCCAACCAGAGCACGCACACACACACACACACACACACACACACACACACACACACACACACACACACACACACACACACACACACACACACACACACACACACAGGTACCTGCAGTCTTCCGATGGCTACAAGGCAGTATTTACTGGTCTGTCCTGCCTCTGTGTCTTCTTCTGGTATGGTCATACCTGACATAGAGAGAAAGAAGGAGAGAAAAGAGAGAAAGATATTAAATACAAGAGAGAGATATCAAGATGGCAGCTATCTAATAAAGTGCAAATGTGTGATTTCAGATGTGAACTTTGTATTGTCGAGGTGATTTCCAGCATGACACTGTGTAGTCTAGTTAGTACCTTACCAGTGTGGTGTATATTTCCAGCATGACACTGTGTAGTCTAGTTAGTACCTTACCAGTGTGGTGTATATTTCCAGCGTGGTGTATATTTCCAGCATTACACTGTGTAGTCTAGTACCGTACTAGTGTGGTGTATATTTCCAGCATGACACTGTGTAGTCTAGTACCGTACCAGTGTGGTGTATATTTCCAGTGTGACACTGTGTAGTCTAGTACCGTACCAGTGTGGTGTATATTTCCAGCATGACACTGTGTAGTCTAGTACCGTACTAGTGTGGTGTATATTTCCAGCATTACACTGTGTAGTCTAGTACCGTACTAGTGTGGTGTATATTTCCAGCATGACACTGTGTAGTCTAGTACCGTACCAGTGTGGTGTATATTTCCAGTGTGACACTGTGTAGTCTAGTACCGTACCAGTGTGGTGTATATTTCCAGCATGACACTGTGTAGTCTAGTACCGTACCAGTGTGGTGTATATTTCCAGCATGACACTGTGTAGTCTAGTACCATACCAGTGTGGTGTATATTTCCAGCATGACACTGTGTAGTCTAGTACCGTACCAGTGTGGTGTATATTTCCAGTGTGACACTGTATAGTCTAGTACCGTACCAGTGTGGTGTATATTTCCAGTGTGACACTGTATAGTCTAGTACCGTACCAGTGTGCTGTACAAGCTGCTTTATCCAGAACAGCTGAGACACAAGCAGATAAATCACACAAACACACACCCACACAGTCTCTACGAATCTCTGCAAATCTTTCAGAACAAATATCCAAAAACTCTTATACATTCATATACATCACAAAGGGAAGGAGGAGGGAAAGAGAATGAGCAAGAGAGAGTTTAAGTTTTCCTTGATTTAAATGTTGATATCAGTTTCCCACAGTAATAATGAAGACTGTTCACAGGTCTCTCCTCCTCAAAAACTCCCTCTCCTCTCCTCTCCTCTCCTCTCCTCTCCTCTCCTCTCCTCTCCTCCTCTGCCCTCTCTCCCCTCCTCTCCTCTCCTCTCCTCCTCTGCCCTCTCTCCCTCCTCTCCTCTCCTCTCCTCTCCTCTCCTCTCCTCTCCTCTCCTCTCCTCTCCTCTCCCTCCTCCCCTCCCCTCCCCTCCCCTGCCCCTCCCCTGCCCTCTCCTCTCCTCATCTCTCCTCTCCTCTCCTCTCCTCTCCTCCCTGCCCTCTCCCTCTCCTCTCCCTCCCTCTCCTCCTCCTCCTCCTCCCCTGCCCTCTCCCCTGCCCTCTCCTCTCCTCCTCTCCTCTCCCTCCCCTCCCCTCCCCTCTCCTCTCCTCTCCTCTCCTCTCCCCTCCAGTAGGGGATCAGTGTGTTTTTCTATCTTTTTGTCTTGTATTGTCTGTATAATCTTTCAAATGACAAATACATTTAAAAAACTGGGGGAAAAAACACACAAAAAAAGTGTGTTGAGGACTTTTACTTGCATCGTCAACCAACTATCCAGCCACGTCAATGCAAGACCAAATGGCACTATATTCCCTGTATAGTGCACTACTTTTGATCAGAGCCATATGTGAATAAGGTGCCAATTGGGACACATCCGTCTAGATTCAATAATATATACAACTATCATTTTGATGTTCCATCCCAGGCATACCATCCATCCTACTCCCTGACCTCCGTCCACTTTAGTCTCCCCAGGGCCTTTGTTCAGAAAGTCACTCAGAGAAGGAGTGCTCATCTAGGATTGCCTTTTACATGGACAGGGGGGACCTGATCCTAGATCAGCACTCCTAATCTGAGATGCTTTCTGAACATGGACCCAGAAGTACGACGACATGAGCTACATTCTACCAGTTCCTGAGCTGTTTTCAGAACCCAGAAGGATGGAGGGTCTAAGTGTGTGTGCACACGCGGGTGATGCGCCCGATTTAGTACATTAAGACTGATAGTGGACGAGCGATAGACTAACAGTCCAGAACATTCCACTGGTCTATTTATGTCCCAGGAAGTTAAACATGTGTCAACGATTTCCACACATGTGGCATGTCCGTGTGATCGGGGATTCTGGGAATCATTCAGTACAGCCTCAAAGCATACATTTCATACTGTGATGCTGAAAGTTGCTCAACCCCCCCCCCCCATCTAGACACCTGGTTCTGAATCCCAAAACACTCATGGGAATTGCAGACAGAATTCCAGGCCGGGGGGTTGCGTGACTCTGTAAACACTTGAAAGATTTGGAGTGTGTGTGTCAACGAGTGCATCCGAGGTCATGTGTGATCTCTGTCCCCCATCCATCCTGGATGCCACGTCACCTCTGTGTGTGTGTGTGTGTGTGTGTGTGTGTGTGTGTGTGTGTGTGTGTGTGTGTGTGTGTGTGTGTGTGTGTGTGTGTGTGACTAAAGAAACATCCCAGACCTCACGATCACACCATTTCATTGAACCTGAGGGATGTATGGAATATAATGTTTAAAACATGTATGGTGTTTGTGAATGTGTATGTGTGTACGGTGTTTGTGTGTGTGAATGTGTATGTGTGTACGGTGTGTGTGTGAATGTGTATGTGTGTACGGTGTTTGTGTGTGTGACTGTGTATGTGTGTATGTGTGTGTGTGTGTGTGTGAATGTGTATGTGTGTATGGTGTTTGTGTGTGTGTGAATGTGTGTGTGTGTGTGTGTGTGAATGTGTGTATGTGTGTTGGTGTGTGAATGTGTATGTGTGTATGGTGTTTGTGTGTGAATGAATGTGTATGTGTGTATGGTGTTTGTGTGTGTGAATGTGTATGTGTGTATGGTGTGTGTGAATGTGTATGTGTGTATGTGTGTGTGTGAATGTGTATGTGTGTGTGTTTGTGTGTGTGTGTGAATGTGTATGTGTGTATGTGTGTGTGTGTGTGTATGTGTGTATGGTGTGTGTGTGTGTATGTGTGTATGGTGTGTGTGTGTGTGAATGTGTTTGTGTGTGAATGTGTGTATGTGTGTGTGTGTGAATGTGTATGTGTGTACGGTGTTTGTGTGAATGTGAATGTGTATGTATGTATGGTGTGTGTGTGAATGTGTATGTGTGTATGTATGGTGTTTGTGTGAATGTGTATGGTGTTTGTGCGTGTGTGTGAATGTGTATGTGTGTATGGTGTTTGTGTGTGTGTGTGAATGTGTATGGTGTTTGTGTGTGAATGTGTATGTGTGTATGGTGTTTGTGTGTGTGTGTGAATGTGTATGTGTGTATGGTGTGTGTGTGTGTGTTCTACTACCACCACTGTTGTCAATGTTTTGAAGGGAAGACCCACACACTGCTAGCATCAACAAATCTATTAGCTGACCTAGTTAGGGAGATAAAAGGTTGTGTATGGTCAGTAGATACCTGCTGGGGGCCATGCTTTGATGTAGCCGGTACAGTGCACCACAGAGTACTGATCCTCTCCCTCCTTCGAGGGTCCCAGACCGTTCCTAGAAACAATCAGATTACACACACATTTAACAACACACACCAGGGTTTTTAATGGATCAATAATGGGCTTATAGGTTGTGGGCGTGGCAGGTGTGCATGAAAAATGTTGTTTTAAGCCAATTTCCTGCAATTCTATACATTTTTGTATACATTTTTCTATGAAGCTCTGATTCTACAAATGTTGCGTTTTTCAAGCTAATTTCCTCTGATTCTACATATTCTGCCATGAAGCCGATAGAGAAATGTTGCAGTTTTAAAGCTAATTTCCTCTGATTCTACATATTCTGCCATGAAGCCGATAGAGAAATGTTGCAGTTTTAAAGCTAATTTCTATGCATTTTGTCATGGCCAATGCTGTGTTCTTACGCTCAAACATAATAACAAAATCAACACTGCTAAATTAATTGAGGAATGTTCAACTCTCCCTGACTGTCTAGCTTTTATTTCGGTGATTATTAGTTGTCAAAGATGATGTTATTAAAAAATATACACCAGCTCTTTCCATGACAGACTGACCAGGTTAATCCAGGTGAAAGATATGATCCCTTATTGATGTCACTACACTTCAGTCAGTGTAGATGAAGGGGAGGAGACAGGATAAAGATATGATCCCTTATTGATGTCACTACACTTCAGTCAGTGTAGATGAAGGGGAGGAGACAGGATAAAGATATGATCCTTATTGATGTCACTACACTTCAGTCAGTGTAGATGAAGGGGAGGAGACAGGATAAAGATATGATCCCTTATTGATGTCACTACACTTCAGTCAGTGTAGATGAAGGGGAGGAGACAGGATAAAGATATGATCCTTATTGATGTCACTACACTTCAGTCAGTGTAGATGAAGGGGAGGAGACAGGATAAAGATATGATCCCTTATTGATGTCACTACACTTCAGTCAGTGTAGATGAAGGGGAGGAGACAGGATAAAGATATGATCCCTTATTGATGTCACTACACTTCAGTCAGTGTAGATGAAGGGGAGGAGACAGGATAAAGATATGATCCCTTATTGATGTCACTACACTTCAGTCAGTGTAGATGAAGGGGAGGAGACAGGATAAAAATATGATCCCTTATTGATGTCACTACACTTCAGTCAGTGTAGATGAAGGGGAGGAGACCGGATAAAGATATGATCCTTATTGATGTCACTACACTTCAGTCAGTGTAGATGAAGGGGAGGAGACAGGATAAAGATATTATCCTTATTGATGTCACTACACTTCAGTCAGTGTAGATGAAGGGGAGGAGACCAGGATAAAGATATGATCCCTTATTGATGTCACTACACTTCAGTCAGTGTAGATGAAGGGGAGGAGACAGGATAAAGATATGATCCTTATTGATGTCACTACACTTCAGTCAGTGTAGATGAAGGGGAGGAGACAGGATAAAGATATGATTTTAAACCTTGATGTCACATGCATCAGTCAGTGTGATGAAGGGAGTGAATGGATAAAGATAAAATCCTTTTGATGTCACTACACTTCAGTCAGTGTAGATGAAGGGGAGGAGACAGGATAAAGATATGATCCAATTATGCTGATTCACTACACTTCAGTCAGTGTAGCTGAAGGGGAGGAGACAGGATAAAGATATGATCCTTATTGATGTCACTACACTTCTGTCAGTGTAGATGAAGGGAGGAGACAGGATAAAGCTTCCCTTATTGATGTCACTACACTTCAGTCAGTGTAGATGAAGGTGAGGAGACAGGATAAAGATATGATCCTTATTGATGTCACTACACTTCAGTCAGTGTAGATGAAGGGAGGAGACAGGATAAAGATATGATCCCTTATTGATGTCACTACACTTCAGTCAGTGTAGATGAAGGGGAGGAGACAGGATAAAGATATGATCCTTATTGATGTCACTACACTTCAGTCAGTGTAGATGAAGGGGAGGAGACAGGATAAAGATATGATCCCTTATTGATGTCACTACACTTCAGTCAGTGTAGATGAAGGGGAGGAGACAGGATAAAGATATGATCCCTTATTGATGTCACTACACTTCAGTCAGTGTAGATGAAGGGGAGGAGACAGGATAAAGATATGATCCCTTATTGATGTCACTACACTTCAGTCAGTGTAGATGAAGGGGAGGAGACAGGATAAAGATATGATCCCTTATTGATGTCACTACACTTCAGTCAGTGTAGCTGAAGGGGAGGAGACAGGATAAAGATATGATCCCTTATTGATGTCACTACACTTCAGTCAGTGTAGATGAAGGGGAGGAGACCGGATAAAGATATGATCCCTTATTGATGTCACTACACTTCAGTCAGTGTAGATGAAGGGGAGGAGACCGGATAAAGATATGATCCTTATTGATGTCACTACACTTCAGTCAGTGTAGATGAAGGGGAGGAGACAGGATAAAGATATGATCCCTTATTGATGTCACTACACTTCAGTCAGTGTAGATGAAGGGGAGGAGACCGGATAAAGATATGATCCTTATTGATGTCACTACACTTCAGTCAGTGTAGATGAAGGGGAGGAGACAGGATAAAGATATGATCCCTTATTGATGTCACTACACTTCAGTCAGTGTAGATGAAGGGGAGGAGACAGGATAAAAATATGATCCCTTATTGATGTCACTACACTTCAGTCAGTGTAGATGAAGGGGAGGAGACAGGATAAAGATATGATCCCTTATTGATGTCACTACACTTCAGTCAGTGTAGATGAAGGGGAGGAGACCGGACAAATAAGGATTTTTAAACCTTGAGATATGGATAGTGTATGTGTGCCATTCAGAGGGTGAATGGGCAAGACAAAATATTTAAGTGCCTTGGAATGGGATATTGTAGTAGGTGCCAGGCGCACTGGTTTGTGTGTCAAGAACTGCAATGCTGCTGGGTTTTTCACACAACAGTTTCCTGTGTATCAAGAATGGTCCACCACCCAAAGAACTTCCAGCCAACTTGACAACTGTGGGAAGCATTGGAGTAAACCTGGGCCAGCTTCCCTGAGGAACACTTGACACCATGCCCCGACGAATTGAGGCTGTTCTGGGGGCAAAAGGGGGTATAACTCGATATTAGGAAGGTGTTTCTAATGTTTTGTACACTTTTTTTATATACAATGTTTGGACCATAACAATTCTTATGCGGCCACCCAAGGACTTCAATGGCAGAAAAAACCCTACACACATAAAGTTGTACATGCAAACAAAACGTACACACAAACAAACAAGATGAAGAGAGATGGGAGGAGGAGAGAAGAGGTAGAGAGAGGAGGAGAAGAAGAGGGAGAAGATTTATCTGCTAGCCTGGTTCCTCACTAGTTTCTTCTTTCCTGCCTTTCTAGGGAGATGTTCCGAGCCACTGTACATCTACACTGCTTGCTCTGTGGGGTTTCAGGCTGGGTATCTGTAAAGCACTGTGACAACTGCTCAAATAAAAAGGGCTTTAGAAAAATGTTTGATGTTAATTTGACGAGGTTAGTCTCATTTAGATTTGTTCAAGACCTGGCCAAAATAGCAGCACACAAAGTTGCAGACACATTTACAACATAAAACACTACAGCAAGATGGTTTGGGAAAGTGTGGTGCAACTTAATTTTCCATCATAGTGTTCAACCTAGCTTTAGACTCATTTAAAAAGGGACACGCTCCTGTCATTTCAGGCCCTGAAGCTTGTTCCAAGAGAAAGGTGCAGAGAACTGGAAATCTTTTTCCCTAGCTCTGTACGGACCTTAGGCACAATCAACAAAACACAGTCATGTGAGCGCAGGCCATAGTTTTCATTGGCTGCTGGACAATGTAGTTCCAAAAGTAAAATGGGAGCCGTTGCATTATGGCCCTCTAAATAAAAACATTCTAATGATGTCATCTCTGAAGAGTTAAATCACTGGTAACTTGTTTATTTCTAAGGCCATATTGAGACAGGGGAGAAGAACATCTAGTAAAGAAGAAAGGTAGGAATAGTAAAGTGTCTCACCTGTATCTCTTCCTCATGTTGGACAGTCGGTTGAGAGAGATGTGGTCCAGTGGGGTGCTGCCACATCTGAAGAGAAACACACAGTGTACTATACATCAGAGATCATCAACTAGATTCAGACACGGGACCATCTGTGAGAAACACACAGTGTAATATACATCAGAGATCATCAACTAGATTCAGACACGGGACCATCTGTGAGAAACACAGTGTAATATACATCAGAGATCATCAACTAGATTCAGACACGGGACCATCTGTGAGAAACACAGTGTAATATACATCAGAGATCATCAACTAGATTCAGACACGGGACCATCTGAGAAACACAGTGAGAGAAACACAGTGTAATATACATCAGAGATCATCAACTAGATTCAGACACGGGACCATCTGTGAGAAACACAGTGTAATATACATCAGAGATCATCAACTAGATTCAGACACGGGACCATCTGTGAGAAACACAGTGTAATATACATCAGAGATCATCAACTAGATTCAGACACGGGACCATCTGTGAGAAACACAGTGTAATATACATCAGAGATCATCAACTAGATTCAGACACGGGACCATCTGTGAGAAACACAGTGTAATATACATCAGAGATCATCAACTAGATTCAGACACGGGACCATCTGTGAGAAACACAGTGTAATATACATCAGAGATCATCAACTAGATTCAGACACGGGACCATCTGTGAGAAACACAGTGTAATATACATCAGAGATCATCAACTAGATTCAGACACGGGACCATCTGTGAGAAACACAGTGTAATATACATCAGAGATCATCAACTAGATTCAGACACGGGACCATCTGTGAGAAACACAGTGTAATATACATCAGAGATCATCAACTAGATTCAGACACGGGACCATCAGTGTAATATACATCAGAGATCATCAACTAGATTCAGACACGGGACCATCTGTGAGAAACACAGTGTATATACATCAGAGATCATCAACTAGATTCAGACACGGGACCATCTGTGAGAAACACAGTGTAATATACATCAGAGATCATCAACTAGATTCAGACACGGGACCATCTGAGAAACACAGTGTAATATACATCAGAGATCATCAACTAGATTCAGACACGGGACCATCTGTGAGAAACACAGTGTACTATACATCAGAGATCATCAACTAGATTCAGACACGGGACCATCTGTGAGAAACACAGTGTAATATACATCAGAGATCATCAACTAGATTCAGACACGGGACCATCTGTGAGAAACACAGTGTAATATACATCAGAGATCATCAACTAGATTCAGACACGGGACCATCTGTGAGAAACACAGTGTAATATACATCAGAGATCATCAACTAGATTCAGACACGGGACCATCTGTGAGAAACACAGTGTAATATACATCAGAGATCATCAACTAGATTCAGACACGGGACCATCTGTGAGAAACACAGTGTAATATACATCAGAGATCATCAACTAGATTCAGACACGGGACCATGAGAAACACATCAACTAGATTAGATTCAGATCAACTAGATTCAGACACGGGACCATCTGTGAGAAACACAGTGTAATATACATCAGAGATCATCAACTAGATTCAGACACGGGACCATCTGTGAGAAACACAGTGTAATATACATCAGAGATCATCAACTAGATTCAGACACGGGACCATCTGTGAGAAACACAGTGTAATATACATCAGAGATCATCAACTAGATTCAGACACGGGACCATCTGTGAGAAACACAGTGTAATATACATCAGAGATCATCAACTAGATTCAGACACGGGACCATCTGTGAGAAACACAGTGTAATATACATCAGAGATCATCAACTAGATTCAGACACGGGACCATCTGTGAGAAACACAGTGTAATATACATCAGAGATCATCAACTAGATTCAGACACGGGACCATCTGTGAGAAACACAGTGTAATATACATCAGAGATCATCAACTAGATTCAGACACGGGACCATCTGTGAGAAACACAGTGTAATATACATCAGAGATCATCAACTAGATTCAGACACGGGACCATCTGTGAGAAACACACAGTGTAATATACATCAGAGATCATCAACTAGATTCAGACACGGGACCATCTGTGAGAAACACAGTGTAATATACATCAGAGATCATCAACTAGATTCAGACACGGGACCATCTGTGAGAAACACAGTGTAATATACATCAGAGATCATCAACTAGATTCAGACACGGGACCATCTGTGAGAAACACAGTGTAATATACATCAGAGATCATCAACTAGATTCAGACACGGGACCATCTGTGAGAAACACAGTGTAATATACATCAGAGATCATCAACTAGATTCAGACACGGGACCATCTGTGAGAAACACAGTGTAATATACATCAGAGATCATCAACTAGATTCAGACACGGGACCATCTGTGAGAAACACAGTGTAATATACATCAGAGATCATCAACTAGATTCAGAAACACAGCATGTACCATCTTGAGAAACACAGTGTATACATCAGAGATCATCAACTAGGACGGGACCATCTGTGAGAAACACAGTGTAATATACATCAGAGATCATCAACTTGGTTCAGACACGGGACCATCATCTGGTATGTGGGAACACACAGTGTATAGGATACATCAGAGATCATCAACTAGAATACTTTGGTGTATAGGATCACATCTCTCTCTGGTATGCGTGGGAATACTTTGGTGTATAGGATCACATCTCTCTGGTATGTGGGAATACTTTGGTGTATAGGATCACATCTCTCTGGTATGCGTGGGAATACTTTGGTGTATAGGATCACATCTCTCTGGTATGCGTGGGAATACTTTGGTGTATAGGATCACATCTCTGGTATGCGTGGGAATACTTTGGTGTATAGGATCACATCTCTCTGGTATGCGTGGGAATACTTTGGTGTATAGGATCACATCTCTCATACTTTGGTGTATAGGATCTCTCTGGTATGCGTGGGAATACTTTGGTGTATAGGATCACATCTCTCTGGTATGCGTGGGAATACTTTGGTGTATAGGATCACATCTCTCTCTGGTATGCGTGGGAATACTTTGGTGTATAGGATCACATCTCTCTGGTATGCGTGGGAACACTTTGGTGTATAGCATCACATCTCTCTCTGGTATGCGTGGGAACACTTTGGTGTATAGCATCACATCTCTCTCTGGTATGCGTGGGAATACTTTGGTGTATAGGATCACATCTCTCTGGTATGCGTGGGAACACTTTGGTGTATAGCATCACATCTCTCTCTGGTATGCGTGGGAATACTTTGGTGTATAGGATCACATCTCCCTGGTATGCGTGGGGATACTTTGGTGTATAGGATCACATCTCTCTGGTATGCGTGGGAATACTTTGGTGTATAGGATCACATCTCTCTCTGGTATGCGTGGGAATACTTTGGTGTATAGCATCACATCTCTCTGGTATGTGTGGGGATACTTTGGTGTATAGGATCACATCTCTCTGGTATGCGTGGGAATACTTTGGTGTATAGGATCACATCTCTCTGGTATGCGTGGGAATACTTTGGTGTATAGGATCACATCTCTCTCTGGTATGCGTGGGAATACTTTGGTGTATAGGATCACATCTCTCTTTGGTATGCGTGGGAATACTTTGGTGTATAGGATCACATCTCTCTCTGGTATGCGTGGGAATACTTTGGTGTATAGGATCACATCTCTCTCTGGTATGCGTGGGAATACTTTGGTGTATAGGATCACATCTCTCTCTGGTATGCGTGGGAATACTTTGGTGTATAGCATCACATCTCTCTCTGGTATGCGTGGGAATACTTTGGTGTATAGGATCACATCTCTCTGGTATGCGTGGGAATACTTTGGTGTATAGGATCACATCTCTCTGGTATGCATGGGAATACTTTGGTGTATAGGATCACATCTCTCTGGTATGCGTGGGAATACTTTGGTGTATAGGATCACATCTCTCTGGTATGCGTGGGAATACTTTGGTGTATAGGATCACATCTCTCTGGTATGCGTGGGAATACTTTGGAACAGATTTCCAAAATGTACATCACTTGGAGCTGATTTGCTGCTGTTTAACAGTGATGTCATTTTTTTTTGTTATGAATACTTGGGAGGGGCAAATAAAATACTTGGGAGGGGCAAATAAAATACTTGGGAGGGGCAAATAAAATGTTAATCAGCGCCACTGAAAACAGAGAGATGTTCAGACCAGAGAGCTAGAACACAAGAGCTGCTGAACTGGGGACATGTCAACCCACAGCACTGATGAGGTGTAAGGACCATAAACCAGAACACACACACACACACACACACACACACACGCACACGCACACGCACACGCGCACGCGCACGCACACACACAGAACAAATAACCAGTGCCTGACATTATATAATGTACTGTTATGTTCGCTGCGTGAGACTACGAATGCAGGACAAATTGCACCCTATTCTCTATATAGCGCACTACTTTAGACCAGAGCCCTATGAACTATATAGGGAATAAGGTGCCATTTGGAACACAGGAAAGGTGAGTGTTATTGGAAAAATCTTGTTTGGTGTGTTGCCATGTTGCTGTGGATAGGATTCTCATCAATGAGAACAATACATTTGAAATCTGAACCTGCTTTTGTGTGTGTTTGTGTTTTTGTGTCTGCTAAATGACACGTGTACTGATTAGATGACTGCATAGAAATGTAGAGGGACCAGGTCTCTCTTATAGAACAGACTGTATCTCACAGAGACTTGAGAACCTGGATTAAGGAAGTTTAAAAGAAGCAGAAGGGATTTATGGTGATGTCAGCTTTAACTGCTGTAACCAAGTCTACACAGTCTCACAGTATGGAAACCAAGATGGAAGCCATTTGACATGAGTTTCTTTCAGCGGGTGAGTCAGGTATTATTGAGAGCAGAGAGGAGGGACAACCTGGGTTTTTCCACTGATCAACTAAAGGTTCAAGAGGACAGCATCTTCTGCTCTTCTGGAGTTAGCTAATATTAGCTTCCCTGAAATGATGTTGAAAAATGAACAATTCCTTTCCACTTGGTTGCATGGCATGCTGTTCGGGGCTCTGTGTGTGTGTGTTGTGTATTCTCAGCTGTGGTCACCGCAGAGTGCAGACAGTCATCCCTGCATGCTGTTTTCAATTTGCCAAGCGCCCTAAATAGCAAAAGGAACAAAAGACACACACACATTCCAGTCGTCCTAACAAAGCGTGATTAGCATCTGTGTAATGTGAGTGAAGCAGACAACAAACACAAACATCTCCATTCCTGTGCTAACGAGGCTTTAGGCACGCCAGGCCGCATCGGAAATATCGGGGAGACACGTGTCAGTGGTCTGGGTTTTTTAAAACCCGCTCGAGTCAAACGTTTAAGTTCAAAAACATTTTGGCGGTCAATCTGTGGGCATTAGGGGAACCGGTTTCTAGATTTATAAACATCCTGAGAATGAAATTGAAGCCAGTGGGAGGGGGCGGTGGTGCATGCCACAAACACACCCACCCAGGGGGGATTCTAAACTGGATTCCCGACATTATGGATTCCTGATTATTGAAATATCTGCAGCAGGATAGGTCATACATAATGACGTGTGAGCTATGGAAGCATCCATCACTTTAACCAATGGTGCTTCTTCACATCATCTTGGGGATAGAAAGCATACGGCTCAATGGCATACGCTCAATGGCGCGGGGGAAAGCATACGGATCGATGGCCGCGGGGGAAAGGGGGAAGGCATACGGCTCGATGGCCGCGGGGGGAAAGCATATGGCTTGATGGCCGCGAGGGAGGAAAGCATACGGCTCGATGGCCGCGGGGAAAGCATACGGCTCGATGGCCAGTGGGGAAAGCATATGGCTTGATGGCCGCGGGGGAAAGCATATGGCTCGATGGCCGCGTGGGGAGCATACGGCTCGATGGCCGCGGGGAAAGCATACGGCTCGATGGCCGCGGGGAAAGCATATGGCTTGATGGCCGCGGGCGGGGGAAAGCATATGGCTCGATGGCCGCGGGGGAAAGCATATGGCTCGATGGCCGCGGGAGGAAAGCATATGGCTCGATGGCCGCGGGGGGAAAGCATACGGCTCGATGGCCGCGTGGGGAAGGCATACGGCTCGATGGCCGCGAGAGGAAAGCATACGGCCGCGGGGGGAAAGCATACGGCTCGATGGCCGCGGGGGGAAAGCATATGGCTCGATGGCCGCGTGGGGAAGGCATACGGCTCGATGGCCGCGAGAGGAAAGCATACGGCCGCGGGGGGAAAGCATATGGCTCGATGGCCACGGGGGGAAAGCATGAAATCGATTATGGCTACACGCACATCACAGTCTACGTCCCAAATGACACCCTATTCCCTATGTAGTGAACTCTATGGGTCCTAATCAGAAGTACTGCACTATATAGGGAATAAGATGCCATTTGGGATACAGAACACATCTCCCAGGCAGGTGTGAACCAAAGACTGGATGATTTCTGATGTAGGGAGACGAAGGTATCTACATATCAGAGATGACTAAGTTTGAACCTCTTGAAGCTAAGGGGGACACTTTTTATTTTTGGAAAAATAACGTTCCCAAAGTAAACGGCCTATTTCTCAGGACCAGATGCTGGAATATTCATATAATTGACAGCTTAGGATAGAAAACACTCTAAAGTTTCCAGAACTGTAAAAATATTGTCTGTGAGTATAACAGAACTGATATTGCAGGCGAAAGCCTAAGAAAAATCCAATGAGGAAGTGGCTCATGTTTTGAAACCGTTGTGTTCCTATGCATCCCTATTGGCCATTGAAAGGGATATCAACCAGATTCCTTTTTCTACGTATTCCCTAAGGTGTCAACAGCCTTTAGACGTAGTTTCACGCCTTTATGTTGAAGAATGAGCGTAAAGGACCACATTGCGTAAGTGGCCAGGTGATTAACAAAAGGCTAAGCTGTGTTTCACTATATTTCACTTGTGATTTCATGAATATGAATATTTTCTAGTAAGATTATTTGGCCGTTGCGCTATGCTAATTAGTGTAGTTGATGACAATTCTCCCGGATCCGGGATGGGTAGTTAAAGGATGGATGAGTCCTATTGGGAGTGAGTCTACAACACAGGTGTTTATCACTTAACACTTTAAATCCCCCGCAGATGGAGAGATGGATCCAGTTGATATATTGTGCACACTTGCGCTCACACACACCTAAAACAGGCAAAGACCATCCATGTGCTCATGGAGGAATGACACACAGACAGAGACACACCTCATTCTGCAGATGAAGGATCGTCTGGAGCCCATGCACATCCTCATAGATGACTGTTGCCCCTCTTTCTTCACTGTTCCTGTCTTCAGGTCCAGGATACGCCCTGAGGAGACAGAGAACATGAGATGAGAGACGCACACACACACACACACACACACACACACACACACACACACACACACACACACACACACACACACACACACACACACACACACACACACACACACACACACACACACACACACACACACACACACACACACACAGCCTTGCGTCATGCTGAGGTCCGGGAGCTGCGCCACCGTTTCTGTCAGGAACATTTTTGTTCGTCGGTGCATCCCTCCCTCGTTTCTCATTAAGTGTTTGGAGAGGAAAAACAATGTAATTCCTGATATTTAGTCTAATGTAATAAATGGAGAGAATGTCTCTTCCTTTTCTCTCCCTGTCTGTCTTCCTCTCCACCCCATTTAGACTATTAGCTGCATCATTACTAGTCTGTCGGAGAAACATGTCTACAGTAATTCCAGACAAATAAGCTTTGTGTGTGTGTGTGTGTGTGTGTGTGTGTGTGTGTGTGTGTGTGTGTGTGTCCTGCAGCGATCCATTCCAGCTGACCCCAGTGTTTTTATTCCAGAGGGATTCCTCCTCCACACACAGTCAGTCTGAGCTGGGTTGCAACTAATTTGTTTGTTAGATGACTGGGGGCTTAGATCATACTAACAGTTATGGAGTTAGCTAGCGCCAACCAGAGGTTATTCAGCAGGACAAGGAGAGGATTCAAGCCACACAACACGTTGTACTCTCCACAATTCACATTCCAGCCATAGACTAAACAACAGGCCAATTCAAGGCCGGGGGGCATTTGACAAGGAATGTTGATGACAGGTGGGGGCGTTTAATGTTGAAGCTGGACATATGGACAACCTGCCAATAACATTAGTGTAATGAATGCAGCATTAGACAATGTTAACTCTCCAAACTCCCAAAGCATTGATGTGGTTATCTATACTGTTCTATTATTGCAGTGGCTCCTCAAGGGAGGGAGGCGGTCAGTGTTTGACCCCAGCTAAAGGCTGGATTGTAGTTTTGGCTACAGTCTTGTATCTCTTCCGTATCAGCTCCCTCTCTTCCGGAGACTGACCCATGTCGAACGAGAGCTCTGGACGAATACAACCCATCTTAGCACGGACATTGCCATTGAAGGTGTCCACCATTTTAAAGTAGGAGATGAGGCCTCTTCCTACCTCTATGGACTGACCACTATGTTTAGATAAAGACATTATCTCCCTGGGGCTCTGGGTGCCCTGGGATGACATATGACTATTATCATTGGCCAATTAGGTCAGGAGTCCAATTAGAAGGCTCTGGTTTCGAACATGTTGAAAGGCTTTACCACATATCTCCTAGGGTCTTTCTCATGGATTGTTGACAGGTTTTCAAGCTCCATTGGTTCGAGTAAAAAAACAACAACAACACTGCTCTGAAACACTTCTCTAAAACCCACATGCACAGGTTATTTACCATTATAAACTGGGTGGTTTGAGTCCTGAATTCTTATTGGCTGACAGCTGTGGTAGATCATACCGTATACAACGGGTATGATAAAACATGCATATTTACTGCTCAATTTATGTTGGTAACTACTTTATATGTGACCATTATACCAAGGCTAAGGGCTGTGTCCAGGCACTCTGTGCTGCATTGTGCATAAAAACAGCCCTTAGCAGTGGTATATCACCCATATGCCACACCTCAGACTTTATTGCTTAATTATTACCATGGTTTACCATGAAGAGGATGGAGACAGGAGATGAGGTTATTTACCAGTATTACATTTACATTTAAGTCATTTAGCAGACGCTCTTATCCAGAGCGACTTACAAAGTATTATTACCATGAAGAGGATGGAGACAGGAGATGAGGTTATTTACTAGTATTATTACCATGAAGAGGATGGAGACAGGAGATGAGGTTATTTACCAGTATTATTACCATGAAGAGGATGGAGACAGGAGATGAGGTTATTTACCAATATTATTACCATGAAGAGGATGGAGACAGGAGATGAGGTTATTTACCAGTATTATTACCATGAAGAGGATGGAGACAGGATATTAGGTTATTTACTAGTATTATTACCATGAAGAGGATGGAGACAGGAGATGAGGTTATTTACCACTATTATTACCATGAAGAGGATGGAGACAGGAGATGAGGTTATTTACCAGTATTATTACCATGAAGAGGATGGAGACAGGAGATGAGGTTATTTACCACTATTATTACCATGAAGAGGATGGAGACAGGAGATGAGGTTATTTACCAGTATTATTACCAGAAGAGGATGAAGAGGATGGAGACAGGAGATGAGGTTATTTACCAGTATTATTACCATGAAGAGGATGGAGACAGGAGATGAGGTTATTTACCAGTATTATTACCATGAAGAGGATGGAGACAGGAGATGATGGAGACAGGAGATTTACCAGTATTATTACCATGAAGAGGATGGAGACAGGAGATGAGGTTATTTTATTATTACCATGAAGAGGATGGAGACAGGAGATGAGGTTATTACCCATTGAAGAGGATGGAGACAGGAGATGAGGTTATTTACCAGTATTATTACCATGAAGAGGATGGAGACAGGAGATGAGGTTATTTTATTTTACCATGAAGAGGATGGAGACAGGAGATGAGGTTATTTACCACTATTATTACCATGAAGAGGATGGAGACAGGAGATGAGGTTATTTACCACTATTATTACCATGAAGAGGATGGAGACAGGAGATGAGGTTATTTACCACTATTATTACATGAAGAGGATGGAGACAGGAGATGAGGTTATTTACCTATTATTACCATGAAGAGGATGGAGACAGGAGATGAGGTTATTTACCAGTATTATTACCTATTATTACCATGAAGAGGATGGAGACAGGAGATGAGGTTATTTACCAGTATTATTACCATGAAGAGGATGGAGACAGGAGATGAGGTTATTTACCAATATTATTACCACATGAAGAGGATGGAGACAGGTTATTTACCAGGAGATG
>NW_026290898.1:47500-122500 GCF_023373465.1 Oncorhynchus keta
GTGTGTGTGTGTGTGTGTGTGTGTGTGTGTGTGTGTGTGTGTGTGTGTGTGTGTGTGTGTGTGTGTGTGTGTGTGTGTGTGTGTGTGTGTGTGTGTGTGTGTGTGTGTGTGTGTGTGTGTGTGTGTGTGTGTGTGTGTGTGTGTGTGTGTGTGGTGATGTGTGTGTGTGTGTGTGTGTGCGCCAACTACCGTCCAGTCCAAAAACCATGTGTTTCTATGTGTAGTGGCTAAGGGTTGTTTAAGGTTTAGGTGCGCCACACACAAACACCTATGTACACACATGCAGAAGGAATGTGCGGTATGTGCTGTCAAACCATGTGTGTCTATGGAGTGGGACACTCAGAGGAGATAAGATAAAGCAGTGACAGGCCACTGAAGTCCTCAACAGCTGCCATGTCACTGCTGCTTCTACTGGTCCATTTTCACCAGTGAAAGAGTCAGGACTTTGAAAACCAGGGTCAGTCGAGAGAAAATGACAAACAAAATTAAAAATACCCAAAAATGTAATAAAATCGGGAAGGTAATACATTTTCAGTGTAAACAACTATTACCAGATATAAAGTAAGTCGGAAAGATAATGGACCTATATACAGTATATTTAAATCATATTATCTTCGAGAACTAACAATCATCAAAATAAAAACTCGACAGTCAGAGAGAATCTAAAATTCTCCATGTCATGGCACGGTGCCTCTACTGATTTTGTTATAATGTTTGAGTCACTCAGATAGCATAAGAACAAGGCATAAGCCATGGCAAAACGTGTGGAATTGCACGAAATTTGCTTTAAAACAGCAAAAACACCCACACTTTGCCACTGCTGTTGAAACAAATCCTAGGGGAAACACTGAATACAGATTTGTTTTTCCTTTGCAAAACATTTTACTACGGTTTGCGTTTCAACACAACCCAGGTGTGAAAACTGTGTTATTGTTCCATCTCTGAATTGCCAGGGGATACACAACAGTGATGGAATGATAACCGGGCACAGATGAATGTGCCTGGCTGGCACCAAGCCTCCTCTCTCCTTTAACAACCACAGCTACCCGTACTCAAATACCAAAATAACAACATAGTTCATAGTTCCAGGGACCATAGTTACGACATCGATTAGCCCTATGGCTTAGACCTTTTGGAACATATTTAGCAGCTGATAGGATTTATGCAGTAAAGGTACACTATGTAGAAATCGCTCCTCGTTCCTGGTTGCTAAAATTCTAAAAGTTTGCCTGATTTATAGTATAGTGTAGAGAATCATTGTACAATCTAAACCTCTGAAATATATTTTCTATAACAATTTTTTTTTGTATTTTCAGCTGTTTAAAGCTGGTGTACAAAACCAAAAGCTAAAGATGCAAAAACAAAACTTTAGAATGGCAAGCATAGAAATAGCGCACATAGAACAGGTCTACTGCTTCTTAGACTTTAAATGAGATCTATAACTCAGATTTTATGTGAATTTGGTCAGGTCGCCCAAAAAGTTACATATTGCAGCTTTAATGTCAAGGAATGAGGAGCACAGACAATTGTTGAAGATATACCTGATCACATCCTAATATGGAGAACAACTACTGTTACGGGGAATCAAACTGTGCCTAGGTTGTGTTACCACTGGTTTAAATCAAGAGACATGCAATGTCGTAAGTATGGACCCTGGGAGTTTAGAACAAGACCCACAAACTACATAGAGTTTAGTTGCTGCCAACTGCTAAACAGTAACTTCCCATGCAAAGTGGCAGTACAATCCTCATTTACAGAGAAGGGGGTTTAGAAGTTTGTTATACACATAATATTTAATCATGGTTCTGGAAGAGTAGAGCCAGCTGTCTTGACTTGGTTGGTTTCACACACAAACATGCATGTATTTGACATAGATTCACAAAATATGCACACACCTACACACCACACCCAGGGTTTCCATTAGTTGGTAATATGAAAAGCAGATAAATAAAACTGGCGCCGGCCAATTATCAGGAATAAAAAAAAGACATAGCAAAATAATGGTTCTTAACCTATTCATTGATGGAAATACCAGTCGACGGAAATACATTTGACCTATAAGTAATTGTGTAATCCATACATGTAATTGTCTGCATTGTTTCCAATTCCCCATATATTTTTGTATTTATTATAAGCCACACACACAGTACCAGTCAAAAGTTTGGACACACCTATTCATTCAAGGGGTTTTCTTTACTTTTTTCTACTTTGTAGAATAATAGCGAAGACATTAAAACTATGAAATAACACAAAGAATCATGCAGTAACCAAAAATATATTTTATATTTGAGATTCTTCAAAGTAGCCACCCTTTGCCTTGATGACAGCTTTGCACACTCTTGGTATTCTCTCAACCAGCTTCACCTGGAATGCTTTTCAAACAGTATTGAAGGAGTTCCCACGTGCTGAGCACTTCTTAGCTGCTTTTCCTTCACTCCGCGGTCCAACTCATCCCAAACCATCTCAATTGGGTTGAGGTCAGGTGATTGTGGAAGCCAGGTCATCTGATGGAGCACTCCATCGCTCTCCTTTGTGGTAAAATAGCCCTTACAGGTGTGTTTTGGGTCATTGTCCCGTTCAAAAACAAAATGATAGTCCCACTACGCGCAAACCAGATGGGATGGAGTATCGCTGCGGAATGCGGTGGTAGCCATGCAGGTTAAGTGTGCCTTGAATTCTAAATAAATCACTGACAGTGTCACCAGCAAAGCAACCCCACACCTCCTCCTCCATGCTTCACGGTGGGAACCACACATAAGGCGATCATCCGTTTACCTACTCTGCGCTCCACAAAGACACAGCGGTTGGAACCGATTTCCAGCGGTCTAATGTCCATTGCTCGTGTTTCTTGGACCAAGCAAGTCTCTTCTTATTATTGGTGTCCTTTATTAGTGGTTTCTTTGCAGCAATTCGACCATGAAGGCCTGATTCACGCAGTCTCCTCTGAACAGTTGAGGTTGAGATGTTTCTGTTACTTGAACTCTGTGAAGCATTTATTTGAGCTGCAATCTAAGATGCAGTTAACTCTAATGAACTTATCCTCTGCAGCAGAGGTAACTTTGGGCCTTCCTTTCCTTTGGCGGTCCTCATGTGAACCAGTTTCATCATAGTGCTTGATGGTTTTTGCGACTGCACTTGAAGAAACTTTGAAAGTTCTTGGGATTTTACAGATTGACTGACCTTCATGTCTTCAAGTAATGATGGACTGTTTCTCTTTGCTTATTTGAGTTGTTCTGGCCATAATATGGACTTGGTCTTTTGCCAAATAGGGCTCTCTTCTGTATACCACCCCCAACTTGTCACAACACAACTGATTGGCTCGAAAGCATTGAGGAAAGAAATTCCACAAATTAACTTTTAACAAGGCATTCCAGGTGACTACCTCGTGAAGCTGGTTGAGAGAATGCCAAGAGTGTGCAAAGCTGTCAATAAGGCAAAGGGTGGCAACTTTGAAGAATCTCAAATATAATATAATTTAATCATATACATAACCATTCAAAAGTTTCGGGTCACTTAGAAATGTTCTTGTTTTTGAAAGAAAATCACATTTTCTGTCCTTTAAAATAACATCAAATTGATCAGAAATACAGTGTAGACATTGTTAATGTTGTAAATGACTATTGTAGCTGGAAACGGCTGATTTTTTATGGAATATCTACATCGGCGTACAGAGGCCCATTATTAGCAACCATCACTCCTGTGTTCCAAAGGCACGTTGTGTTAGCACGTTGTGAGCGTCAGCATCTGGAGCATCAGCAATTTGTGGGTTCAATTACAGGCTCAAAATGGCCAGAAACAAATAACTTTCTTCTTAAACTCGTCAGTCTATTCTTGTTCTGAGAAATTAAGGCTATTCCATGTGAGAAATTGCCAAGAAACTTAAGATCTTGTACAACGCTCTGTACTACTCCCTTCACAGAAGAGCGCAAACTGACTCTAACCAGAATAGAAAGAGGAGTGGGAATCTCCGGTGCACAACTAAGCAAGAGGAAAAGTACATTAGTGTCTAGCTGAGAAACAGACGCCTCACAAGTTCTCAACTGGCAGCTTCATTAAATAGTACCCACAAAACACCAGTCTCAACGTCAACAGTGAAGAGGCTGGGATGCTGGCTTTCTAGGCAGAGTTGCAAAGAAAAAGACAATAAAACAAACAAAAAGATTAAGATGGCCAAAAGAACACAGACACTGGACAAAGGAACTTTGCCTATGTCCCGTGTCACATTTTTCTAACAGAAACCCTGACACACACACACACACACACACACACACACACACACACACACACACACACACACACACACACACACACACACACACACACACACACACACACACACACACACACACACACACACACACACACACACACACACACACACACACACACACACACACACACACACACACACACACACGAAAGTAGAGTGAAAACAAATACTTCAGAGTCAGTGTGCATTATCCAGACAGGACCCAGAGAATGAGGCTACATGTAGTTTCATTATCCAGACAGGACCCAGAGGCTGAGGCTACATGTAGTTTCATTATCCAGACAGGACCCAGAGGCTGAGGCTACATGTAGTTTCATTATCCAGACAGGACCCAGAGAATGAGGCTACATGTAGTTTCATTATCCAGACAGGACCCAGAGAATGAGGCTACATGTAGTTTCATTATCCAGACAGGAGTTTCATTATCCAGAGAATGAGGCTACATGTAGTTTCATTATCCAGACAGGACAGGACCCAGAGAATGAGGCTACATGTAGTTTCATTATCCAGACAGGACCCAGAGAATGAGGCTACATGTAGTTTCATTATCCAGACAGGACCCAGAGAATGAGGAGACTACACGTAGACAACTATCCCTCCTCTATCCCTCCCTTCATCCACTATCCCTTCATCCATCTCTATCCATCCCTTCATCCTCTATCCCATCCCTTCATCCTCTATCCCTTCATCCATCTCTATCCATCCCTTTACCCTCTATCCCTCCCTTCATCCATCTCTATCCCTCCTTTCATCCATCTCTATCCATCCCCTTCATCCTTCTATCCATCCCTTCATCCTATCTATCCATCCCTTCATCCAGCCACTATCCATCCCTTCATCCCTCTCTATCCATCCCTTCATCCACTCCATCCATCCCCCTTCATCCTCTATCCATCCCTTCATCCATCCCTTCATCCCATCTCTGTCTCATCCCTTCATCCATCCAGTCATCCGCTATCCATCCCTTCATCCTCTATCCATCCCTCCATCTATCCATCCCTTCATCTATCCATCCCTTCATCTATCCATCCCTTCATCTTCTATCCATCCCTTCATCCGCTATCCATCCCTTCATCCACTATCCATCCCTATCCATCCCTCTCTATCCATCCCTTCATCATCCATCCCTTCATCCCTCTCTATCCATCCCTTCATCCTCTATCCATCTCCATCCCTTCATCTATCCATCCCTCTCCATCCCTTCATCTATCCATCCCCATCTCCATCCCTTCATCTATCCATCCATCCTCTATCCATCTATCCATCCATCCCTCCTACATCTATCCATCCCTCTATCCCATCATATCCATCCCTTTATCCTCTATCCATCTCATCATCTATCCATCCCTCTACATCTATCCATCCCTCTCCATCCCTTCATATCCATCCCCATCCCTTTATCCTCTATCCATCCCTCTATCCACCCCTTCATCTATCCATCCCTCTATCCACATACTATCCATCCCTCTACATATATCCATCCCTTTTATCCATCTATATCTATCCATCCCTCATATATCCATCCCTTCATCTCCATCCCTTCATCCCTTTATCCATCCCTCTATCCCTTCATCCCATCCCTTCATATATCCATCCCTTCATCCCTCTCCACATCTATCCATCCCCATCTCCATCCCTTCATCTATCCATCCCTTCATCATCCCTTCATCTATCCATCCCTTCATCCGCTATCCATCCCTTCATCTATCCATCCCTCTCTATCCATCCCGTCATCCATCCCTTCACATCTATCCCTTCATCCCTCTACATCTATCCATCCCTCTCATCTATCCATCCCATCTACATCCCTTCTATCCATCCATCCCTTCATCTCTATCCATCCCTTCATCCATCCATCCCTCTACATCTATCCATCCCCATCCCTCTACATATATCCATCCCTTTCATCCCTTCATCTATCCATCTCATCATCTATCCATCCCTTCATCCATCCCTCTACATCTATATCCATCCCTCTACATATATCCATCCCTTCTACATATATCCATCCCTTCATCCTATCCATCCCTCTACATCTATCCATCTACATCATCTATCCATCCCTCTACATCTATCCATCCCTTCATCCCTTCATCTCTATCCATCCCTTCATCCCTCTCTATCCATCCCTTCATCCGCTATCCATCCATCCCTTCATCCCTTCATCCTCTATCCATCCCTTCATCCGCTATCCATCCCTTCATCATCTATCCATCCCTTCATCCCTCTCTATCCATCCCTTCATCCGCTATCCATCCCTTCATCCATCCCTTCATCCTCTATCCATCCCTTCATCCTCTCCATCCATCCCTTCATCCCTCATCTATCCATCCCTTTCATCCATCCCTCATCTATCCATCCCTTCATCCCTTCATCTATCCATCCCTTCATCCTCTATCCATCCCATCATCCCTTCATCTCCATCCCCATCCCTTCATCCCTCATCTATCCATCCCTTCATCCTCTATCCATCCCTTCCATCCTCTCCATCCCTTCATCCCTTCATCCCTCATCTATCCATCCCTTCATCCCTCTCTATCCATCCCTTCCATCCCTTCATCTATCCATCCCTTCATCCCTCTCTATCCATCCCTTCATCTATCATCCATCCTCTATCCATCCCTTCATCATCCCTCTCTATCCATCCCTTCATCCCTCTCTCCATCCCATCCCTTCCATCCCTTCATCTATCCATCCCTTCATCCTCTATCCATCCCTTCATCCTCTATCCATCCCTCTACATCTGTTCATCCTTTCATCTTTATATGATGGATGAGAATCCATCTCTCCCCATCTCTTTCTGACAGACTAAACTCAGAGTGAAGCCATGTGAAGTGAATCCAACTGTATACCTACCACTCCACCCCCCTTTCCATCCCACCCTCACACCGACAGACGGAATGGAGGTTGAAGCATTTCATCTCTCACTTTGCCAGCGGGTCCTCATTCACTTTCGGCCTGGTCCAATCCCTATTCATATAATATGCATGCTCATCCAATCAGTAACCTCGGCATGCAAACAGCTCATTAGTCATGCGAGGGCGTGGGAGGAGTAACCGGGCTCACTCAATCACAGTGAAACATGAGGCTAATCACAGGCTGATCAGGGGCTGATGCAGGCTAAATATTTTATCTGGAGCTGTTTTCCACTCCAGGACAAATGATCAGGCTACACTGAGAAGACACCAGCTAGGAGATGAAATCCGTTTCATGTTCCAATTTCAGGGGAGTATATTCTACCCCTGTGCAGCAATCAGTGTTAATCTGAGACGTGTGGTTTGGGAGGCGACGGGAACATCCGTGTGTGTCAGAGCGGAGGACAAATGTCAGTTTTACATGGGGCGGCTCAGAACAGATGAGTGGGAACTCGGATAGGATGCATCCCAAATGGCATCCTATTCCCTATATAGTGCACTACGTTTGACCAGGGCCCATAGGACTTGTGTCAAAAGTAGTGCACTTCATAGGGAAAAGAGTACCATTTGGAAAATCATGTTCAATCGAATTTCCTACCGGGAGCATGTTGTTAGCACGCTGTAGGATTACTGTCTCACTCCCACTCCAAAACCAAAGTTTACCGAACATTATTAGAGATGAGTACATGTCCCACCCACGCCTTCTGTTGCAAACATGACTACTTGAGGTCTGAAAACCCTTGATAACCCCTATCACTCCATAACCATGTACTGACATGTATTACATATGCTAACACATCACATTGTACACAATGATAGATACATTTGATTTTTTTTTTATAACTTTTTTTTGACTGGCCAAAATGTACCATTGGTCCTTATGGGAGAAATAATGAGTTATTGACCTGAATTGACCTCAACAACCTTCTCTTCCCATCACTATGACTCCCATCACTACGCTGCCGACAGCAACAACTGCTCCATCACTAAGCTGCCGACAGCAACAACTGCTCCATCACTAAGCTGCCGACAGCAACAACTGCTCCATCACTAAGCTGCCGACAGCAACAACTGCTCCATCACTAAGCTGCCGACAGCAACAACTGCTCCATCACTAAGCTGCCGACAGCAACAACTGCTCCATCACTAAGCTGCCGACAGCAACAACTGCTCCATCACTAAGCTGCCGACAGCAACAACTGCTCCATCACTAAGCTGCCGACAGCAACACTGCTCCATCACAGACAGACAACTGCTCCAAACAAAACAACAGTAGACTGAACTGATCTGTCTGGTCTCCCTCTGTCAGCGAGCTGGCAAACACACTTGATTCTAATCATGCACATACAGGCAGGCAGGCAGGCTAACACACACACACACGCACACGCGCACACACACACACACACACAACAAAACAGGGGGAGAAAGAGGCCAGACAGAAGAAAACATAGTTAGTTTAGTTACACTAGGTTTCACAATGAGCCAAGGCTCTAATGCTCTGACTGACTTCAAAGGGCACGTGTGTGTAAGTGTGTGTATCAAAGTGTGAGTCTCTAAGCGTGTGCGTCCTCGATGTTCTCCAGAGGGAGAGAAGAGTGTGTGATGGTTGTGTGTTGTGGACCGTTAGATTCAGAAGAGGGGCTGTGGTCTATGTAAGGACAGATTGATGGTGGTATTCACATGGCTACAGTGCCCTCTAGTGGACAGTATATCCCTCCTTGTCAGATACAATACAGTGTCCTATGGACGCTCACCTTTCTTCCAGGCAGGGAAACAGTCATTCTTGTTAGTCATCCTAACCAGAGAGGTCTTAACTATCTTAACTATTGATGAAACAGTTTGGAGCAGAATTCCATAGCTAAAGTACGGCTTACTGTGATATATTCAGAGGGGTTGGGTTTAATGCGGAAGACATATTTCAGTTGAATGCATTCAGTTGTGGAACTGACTAGGTATCCCCCTTTCCCTTTATAGGATGCAAAATAATCTGTCACGGACTTCTGGGAATGAGAATAAGAGTGAGGACCATGGGAGCCGTCAAGAGAGTTGGGAATAGAGCAGGATGGGACTGTCACTATCTGTCAGAGAGTTGGGTATAAAACAAGATGGGACCATCACTATCTCTGTCAGTTGTGTCTGTTTTGGGTTTAGAACAAGATGGGACCGGTTTCACTCCCAGTTGTGTCTGTTTTTAGCGCAGTTTCCCCCAGTTGTGTCCGTTTAGCGCAGTTTCCTCCCAGTCGTGTCTGTTTTCACGGTTTCCTCCCAGTCGTGTCTGTTTAGCACAGTTTCCTCCCAGTTGTGTCCTGTTTAGCACGGTTTCCTCCCAGTTGTGTCTGTTTATCACGGTTTCCTCCCAGTTGTGTCTGTTTATCACGGTTTCCTCCCAGTGTGTCTGTTTATCACGGTTTCCTCCCAGTTGTCTGTTTGGCACGGTTTCTTCCCAGTCGTGTCTGTTTATCACGGTTTCCTCCCAGTCGTGTCTGTTTAGCACGGTTTCCTCCCAGTTGTGTCTGTTTAGCACGGTTTCCTCCCAGTTGTGTCTGTTTGGCACGGTTTCCTCCCAGTCGTGTCTGTTTAGCGGTTTCCTCCCAGTTGTGTCTGTTTAGCACGGTTTCCTCCCAGTTGTGTCTGTTTAGCGCAGTTTCCCCCCAGTTGTGTCTGTTTAGCACGGTTTCCTCCCAGTCGTGTCTGTTTGTCACGGTTTCCTCCCAGTTCTGTCTGTTTATCACGGTTTCCTCCCAGTTCTGTCTGTTTATCACAGTTTCCTCCCAGTTGTGTCTGTTTAGCGTGGTTCAGCGCGAACAGACACAACTGGGAGGAAACCGCGCTGACTTCCTCCCAGTTGTGTCTGTTTAGCACAGTTTCCTCCCGGTTGTGTCTGTTTAGCATGGTTTCCTCCCAGTTGTTGAAGGTGATGTGGAATTTCTTAAGGTTTGTTTTTATTTTGTATTTGTAGCATTTATTTTGCCCGGCAGGGGCTCACTAACCTTCCTTCATCGGCGTGAGTTGGGCATCCGGGTGACATGGAATTCCATCAGAGTTGATGCTGTATTATACACTGAGTGTACAAAACATGAGGAACACCTGCTCTTTCCATGACATACACTGACTAGGCGAAACCAGGTGAAAGCTATGATCCCACTTGTTAAATCCACTTCAAATCAGTGTAGATGGAGGGGAGAAGACAGTTTAAAGAAGGATTTTTAAGCCTTGAGACAATTGAGATGGATTGTTTACGTGTGCCATTCAGAGGGTGAATGGGCAAGACAAAACATTTAAGAGAAAACATTTGCTTTTGAATGGGGTATGGTAGTAGGTGCCAGGCACACTGCTTTGTGTGTGTTAAGAACTGCAATGCTGCCGGGTTTTTCACATTCAACAGTTTCCCGTGTATCAAAAATTATCCACCATGCTAAGGACATCCAGCCAACTTGACACAACTGCGGGAAGCATTCAACATGGGCCAGCTTCACTGTGGAACGCTTTCGACACCTTGAGTCCATGCCCCGACAAATAGAGTCTATTCGGAGGGCAAAGGGGGTGCAACTCCATATTAGGAAGGTGTTCCTAATGTTTTGTACACTGTGTAGTAGTGGTGATGCTGTTTATGTTGGCCTCCTCCAGGACGCTGGTGTTGGTGTGCATGTCCTCGCAACTGATCCTCAGGATGTTTTGTGAGGATCTTTGGAGGTGTTGTTCCAGTGCCTTCAGGTATCTACTGTAGGTGTTCCATGTGCTCCGTCTAGCAATGTGGGAAGGACAACAGCTTAGTCGACCAGTATTCCGATGAACTTCAGGGCAGCTGTAATTTAGTGTCCACCAGAAGTGTGGTGTAAAGGCCTTCACAGGTTCAAAAAGTTGAACCCGTTCCGAAATGGATCTGGGGCTTTCCCATCCGGAACAGATATGCATATATGCATATTTTAAAATAGGAGACCCGTTCCAAACGGACCCGAAGACAACTAGACCCATTCCATATAAACCTGGTCGGCTCCAGACCCGGTCCAACCGAGTGAGGGAAGCAGCAGAAAAGTACATTTTTAAGCTACTTTATTAACTCAAGCAAATAAAGCGCAAGGGAGTGGAGGTAGAGAGAGGTGACGCTCTAGCAAGGGCCGTGCTGTGTGTGTAGTACGGTTGGGCGGTTTCCAGATTTTCATATCATACCGTCCTTCTCCCATTCCGGGGTTTACAGTATAACCGGCTTAGTGCATAAGGCGGCGCCAAAAAAAGTCCATTGGCCATCCGTTACCAAAATGCTAACAAAATTAGCACAAGTAAAAGTGCATTTCCCTGGAGGCTGTTAGCTAAATATGCTAACAAGCGCAAAAGAGCGAAAATAGACAAACTTGCAAAGACAGGAAATCCAGCTCATAAAGTTAATGTATTTAATCAGGCACGTCAGTTAAGAACAAATTCTTTGTGCACCGCCCTATGGGACTCCCAATCATGGCATGTGATGCAGCCTGGATACAGGGACCGCTGCGCCACTCGGGAGCCCCGAGTGGATTTAAATAAATTCTTATTTACAATGACGGCCAACCTTGTTCAAGAGCAGAACGACAGATTTTTAACTTGTCAGCTCGGGGATTCGATCCAGCAACCTTTCAGTTACTGGCACAATGCTCTAACCACTAGGCTACCTGCCTGTCGCCCCCCTCCTACCTACATATATAGGTAGGAGCTACCGAATGTAATGTTTTGTGAGTTTGGACATCTACAAACGAATGTGAACGAGAGACTTTGTGCAAATTAACAAAGTTTTGTCTGCTCTGAAGCAGCATGTGTCTGTCTGGAGTCGCTCGGGACCAGAACGGAGAAGAGACAAAAGCAAGGAAATCAAAAGATATCTGTACAGCTGCCACTGCTAACTAATCCAAAGGGCTTTGACTTCTCAAACAGAAAGCTAACACAACTAGATGGCCCGTCATCTTATTAATTCAGTAACTTACTTAGATAACTCGCAAGTTAATCTCAAGGGTTGCGTTAACGCAGAATTCTTCCATTTTTCACGAAGGAAAATATATAAAACACGTGAGAAATCTCTTGCTGCATTTTGTAAACGCAGATCTAAAACAATATTTTCTGCTCGGCATCAGACTATTTTTGTGCATCAGTTGCACTTCTCCACTCAGATGAGAATTCACAAACAGGGCATTCTATCAGCAGACAGCGCTCTTTACTGATGTGTAGCTTTTTCACAGGCCTTGTCCCTGCCATTTCTCATGTAGCTGGCATGCTTTGAAGATCATATCTGCAGTACCTCTGGACGGGCGGACGCCACACTACGATTCTGGGAGTACTTCCTCAGACAAGGGTAGTAATTGGTTGGCAAGGACAAAAACTTCTAGCTATGTGAACAGTGGTATTCCTGAACGGTATAACGGACCAATATTCCTACTAGAGGTCGACTGATTAATCGTAATGGCCGATTAATTAGGGCCGATTTCAAGTTTTCAAAACAATCAGTAATCTGCATTTTTGGACACCGATTATGGCCCATTACATTGCACTCCACGAGGAGACTGCGTGGCAGGCTGACTACCTGAGAGTGCAGCAAGGAGCCACGGTAAGGTGCTAGCTAGTATTATATTTATGTTGTAAAAAACAATAAATCTTAACATAATCACTAGTTAACTTCACATGGTTGATGATATTACTAGTATATCTAGCTTGTCCTGCATTGCATATAATCGATGCAGTGCCTGTTAATTTATCATTGAATCAGAGCCTACTTCACCAAACGGGTGATTTAACAAGCGCATTCGTGAAAAAAAGCACTGTCGTTGCACCAATGTGTACCTAACCATAAACATCAATGCCTTTCTTAAAATCAATACACAAGTATATATTTTTAAACCTGCATATTTAGTTAATATTACCTGCTGAAAATTATATTTATTTTAATTTGGGAAATTGTGACACTTCTCTTGCGTTCTGGGTATACGCACCCGTTTGGGCCTCCTGGCTCGTTGCGAACTGTGTGAAGACCATTTCTTCCTAACAAAGACCGTAATTAATTTGCCAGAATTGCACATAATTATGACATAACATTGAAGGTTATGCAATGTAACAGCAATATTTAGACTTAGGGATGCCACCCTTTAGATAAAATACGGAACGTTTACGTATTTCACTGAAATAATAAACATTTTGTTTTCGAAATGATAGTTTCCCGATTTTACCATATTAATGACCTAAGGCTAGTTTTTCTGTGTGTTTTTATATTATAATTAAGTCTGATTTGATAGAGCAGTCTGAGCGGTGGTAGGCAGCAGCAGGCTCATAAGCATTCATGAAAACAGTACTTTCCTGCATTTGCCAGCAGCTCTTCGCTGTGCTTCAAGCATTGCACTGTTTATGACTTCAAGCCTATCAACTCCCGAGATTAGGCTGGCAATACTAAAGTACCTATTAGAAGATCCAATAGTCAAAGGTATATGAAATACAAATGACATAGAGAAAAATAGTCCTATAATAACTACAACCTAAAACTTCTTACCTGGGAATATTGAAGACTCACCAGCTTTCATATGTTCTGAGCAAGGAACTTAAACGTTAGCTTTTTTACATGGCACATATAGCACTTTTACTTTCTTTTCCAACACTTTGTTTTTGCATTTTTAAACCAAATTGAACATGTTTCATTATTTATTTGAGGCTAAATTGATTTTGATGTATTATATTAAGTTAAAATAAGTGTTCATTCAGTATTGTTGTAATTGTCATTATTACAAATATATATATATATATAGGAGTATAAAAATATATAGATATTTTTTGGAGGATAAAAATCGGCCGATTAATCGGTATCTGCTTTTTTTTGGTCCTCCAAATAATCGGTATCAGCTTTTTTTGGTCCCCCAATAATCTGTATTGGCGTTGAAAAATCATAAATCGGTCGACCTCTAATTCCTACCTATCGTGGAGTTCTAGTTGGGAAACTGCAGCATTCCCAGCCAACATTCCTACCTCTGACATGGAGTTGTAGTTAACGGAATAGCAGGATTCCTGAAAAGTATTGTGAACCAACATAGCTTTCACTAGGGAATATCAATGTGTATAGCATTATTCCTGAACAGTACTGCGAACCAACATAGCTTTCACTAGGGAATATTAATGTATATAGCAGTATTCCTTAACAGTACTGCGAACCAACATAGCTTTCACTAGGGAATATCAATGTATATAGCAGTATTCCTACCTGTCATGGAATTCTCTGAGGTGCTGAGCTGTTCCCGCAGCTTGTCCACGTCGTCAGGATGCACTTGCTCATACAGCGTGCTGCCAAACCACTCCGACTGCGGGTGGTTGAGCACCGGTGTCACAGAGTCAGACACGTAGATCACGCGGCCCGTCTCCGCGGCGACCACAAACAGGAAGCCGTCGGCCGCCTCCAGGATGAGGTGCTTCAACTCCTATTAGACGAGAGGAGAAAAGAGAAACAGAAACACACACGTGTGTGACGGCAGAGCAGAAACACACGTCACAGTAAAGATGAGGGATATGCAGTATTGATTGACATACCATTGGTGAAAATCCGGGACAAACAGACACACACGCCAAGGGCAGAGGCAGGGGACATGACAGACAGCCTGCAAAAGCTTTATTTATTTCAAATTGATAAGATCAATATGCTGACAGGAAATTGTGTCAGCGGATATCATTTGTAGACTGCACAGATGTGCAGACCCAACGTACAGAACCCAAATGCAGAGTCAAAGAGAATAGAACAAAACCAGTTCATAGACTCACCTTTTCAGTTTGGCTTTGTACTAGTTTATTTATGTACTTTTTTCAACTCTAATTCCTATGTGTTTGTATTCATTTTGATCATATTATGCTGCTTTTATTGCCTTTTATGTTACTTTGTCTTTTTATTGTTTACATTTTAATGACTATTATTACTATTTTATTATGTACAGCACCTTGAGTTGCGGTCTCTGTATGAAATGTGCTATACAAATAAAGTTGTTTTATTATTACCTGTTTGCTGAGGAGGAGGGTTTGTAGACCCTGCTAAATTACTCACACAGACACACACACACACGCAAAACGCACACACACACAGATACGCGCACATCAGCCCCCATGACCAACCCACCCACAAAACACACACACATTGGTCGTGTTCCAGGCCGACTACATTGCAGTCATTGCATGGCATCAACCAAATGGTTGTGTGCCATTTAATCGACAGCGCAGTTGGGTTATCAGACTGCGATATCATACGATGCAGTTAGCTGGTAGTTGTCTGCAATGTAGTCAGCCTGGAACGCGGCCATCGTCACCCCCACCTATAATACCTGTTCGGTCAGGAAGGAGGGCTTGTACGCCCCGTCAGTGGACGTGTTCCCGGTCCCTCTCATGGACTTCATGTGGGACACGGCCATGCGGAGGATAGTCAGTTTGTCTGGCTTGCGGGCCAGAGCGCTGCAGGTGGGCACCATGTCCGACAGCTCCGTGATGTACTGGGTCATCTTGTTACGGCGACGCCGCTCTATCTCGCTGTGGTTCTCTCTGGAACAGAGAGGAGGATTTAGACACATAGGGGAGGCGTCGCTGGTGGTCAGGGGGTCATCACTGGTTGGCCACGGTGGACAGGATATAAATGTAAACATCAGTTCTTATCTTAAAATTCAGAAATCAGTGAAAAGTATGGAACAGACAGAAGGGGTCTTTGAGGCTGTACTGTGGGCCGATTTGGTGTGTGTTTGTGCATTTGTTTTAGCATTGATGTGTATGCACCATAACCCTAAACCCAATTCTGATTTCATGATAATGCAGTTTTTTTACTAACATGAGCATCCAGTGACAACCATCTGCATATACCAGTGTTTCCCCTAGCGGTGCTTAGGCAGGACGGGCTGCCTACAAAATCATTTGCCTCTATTGGTTTGAATTGGGACTTTCAGTGTTAAAAGCTTAGTATGTTAGTTTTGATACAGTAAGGTAAACTCTAGTGAACCGACTTCAAACTTGGTTGTTCAACACCTACCTATGGCTGGATACACACTTTTACTTAAACTGAATTCATTGCCAGCCATTCTTGGAGATAGGAGTACGTGCACGTACTCTAAGAACCATAATACTATGTACTAGAGAAGACTAAAGGGAAGTTAGGAGAAGAGTTATTCAGTTGCTTTTCAGTGTTTGAGTTTGTCTTCTGAGGACATAAAGAACATACAGGGATTAAAGAACACAGCAGACCAGAACACAATCTCTGAGCTACGGATAGACAGGTCCTACATTTATATGTTCATTTATTTGATCATGAACGTCATGTGTGAATAACAAACATTGCCTTCAGAAAGTATTCACACCCCTTGACTTTTACAACATTTTGTTGTTACAAACTGGGATTCAAATTAATTTAATTGACAAAATACTTGGTAAGGTCAAAAATGTGTCAAATAAAACACTAATATATCTTACTTAGATAAGTATTCAACCCAAATGAGTCAATACATGTTACGATCACCTTTGGCAGCGATTACAGCTCTGAGTCTTTCTGGGTAAACCTCGCAGAGCTTTCTACACCTGGATTGTGAAACATTTGCCCAAGTTCTTCAAGCTCTGTCAAATTGGTTGTTGATCATTGCTAGACAACCAGTTTGAGGTCTTGCCATAGATTTTCAAGCAGATTTAAGTGAAAACTAACTCAGCCACTCAGGAACATTCACTGTCTTCTTGGTAAGCAACTCCATTGTAAATGTGGCCTTGTGTTTTAGGTTATTGTCCTTCTGAAAGTTGAATTCCTCTCCCAGTGTCTGTTGGAAAGGAGACTTAACTAGGTTTTCCTCTTAGGATTTTGGCTGTGCTTAGCTCCATTCAATTAATTTTTTTATCCTGATAAATTCCATAGTCCTTAACAATTACAAGCATAACATGATGCAGCCACCACTATGCTTGAAAATATGGAGTGGTACTCAGTAATGTGTTGTATTGGATTTGCCCCAAACGTGACACTTTGTATGCAGGACACAAAGTGAATTGCTTTGCTGAAAACAGGATGCATGTTTTTGAATATTTGCATTCTGTACAGGCTTCCTTCTTTTCACTCTGTTAATTAGGTTAGTATTGTGGAGTAACTGCAATGTTGTTGATCCATCCTCAGTTTTAAACTAACTGTTTTAAAAAGTCACCATTGGCCTAATGGTGAAATCCCTGAGCGGTTTCCTTCCTCTCTGGCAACTGAGTTAGGAAGGACGCCTGTGTCTTTGTAGTGACTGGGTGTATTGATATACCATCTAAAATGTAATGAATAACTCCACCACGCCCAAAGGAATTTTCAATATCTACTTTATTTTTTTTTACCCATATACCAATAGATGCCCTTCTTTGCTAGGCATGGGAAAACCTGTGGTCTTGTGGTTGAATCTGTGTTTGAAATTCATGTCTCGACTGAGGGACCTTACAGAAAATTGTATGTGTGGGGTACAGAGGTAGTTATTCCAAAATCATGTTAACCTCACTAGGGTAGGGGGCACTATTTTCACCTCCGGATGAAAAGTGTAACCAAAGTAAACTGCCTGCTACTCAGGCCCAGAAGCTAGGGCATGCATATAATTAGTAGATTTGGATAGGAAACACTCCAAACTTTCTAGAACTGTTAAAATAAGGTATGTGAGTATAACAGAACTGAAATGGCAGGCGAAAACCTGAGGAAAATCTACCCAGGAAGTGCCATTATTTTGAAATGGCTGTTTTTCCAATGATTGCCTATCCACCTTTTAAAGGGATAGGACCCAGATTCCGTTCCTTATGGCTTCCACTTGTTGTGAATAGTCTTTAGACATTGTTTCAGGCTTTTATTCTGAAAAATGAGAGAGAATGACAACTTTGAGTCCCCAGAGCTGTTTCCTGCGCATGACCGAGAGCGCACCTTTCTTGTTCTCCTTTTATATTGACGACGCTATTGTCCGGTTGAAATATTATTAATTATTTAGGCTAAAAACAACCTGAGGATTGATTATAAACATCGTTTGACATGTTTCTACGAACTTTACAGATACTATTTGGAATTTTCGTCTGCCTCTTGTGACCGCATTTGAGCCATTGGATTACTGAACAAAACGCGCCAACAAAATTGAAGTTTTTGGATATAAAGAGGGACTTTTATCGAACAAAACAAACATTTATTGTGTAACTGGGCGTCTTGTGAGTGCAACCATACAAAGATCATCAAAGGTAAGTGATTAATTTTATTGCTATTTCTGACTTTTGTGACTAATCTACTTGGCTGGTTACTGTATGTAATGTTTTGTGTGCTGAGTGCTGTCCTCAGTTAATCACATGGTTTGCTTTCGTCGTAAAGCCTTTTTGAAATATGACACGGCGGCTGGATTAACAACAACTTAAGCTTTATTTTGATGTATTACAATTGTGATTTCATGAAAGTTAAATATATAGTAAAAATTATAGTAATTTAAATTTGGCACTCTGCAATTTCACTGAATGTTGGTCAGGTGGGACGCTACTGTCCCACACCCCCTAGAGAAGTTAAACACTATTATTGCAGACAGAGTGAGTCCATACAACTTGTGAAAAATGTTTTCTCCTGAACTTATTGAGGCTTGCATAACAAAGGGCTTGAATACTTATTGACTCAAGATATTTCAGATTTTCATTTGTAATTCATTTGTAAACACTTCGACATTATGAAGTATTGTGTGTAGGACAGTGACAAAAACATCTAAATTGAATAAATTTAAATTCAGGCTGTAACACAACAAAATATGGAAAAAGTCCAGGGGTGTGAATACTTTCTGAAGGCACTGTATTTCTAATGTCTCAAATAGGGTGAGGTTTCCATACAAGCCCTTTTTGAGTCAGCACTAACTGAATAGGGTGAGGTTTCCATACAAGCCCTTTTTGAGTCACACTAACTGAATAGGGTGAGGTTTCCATACAAGCCCTTTTTGAGTCAGCACTAACTGAATAGGGTGAGGTTTCCATACAAGCCCTTTTTGAGTCAGCACTAACTGAATAGGGTGAGGTTTCCATACAAGCCCTTTTTGAGTCAGCACTAACTGAATAGGGTGAGGTTTCTATACAAGCCCTTTTTGAGTCAGCACTAACTGAATAGGGTGAGGTTTCCAAACAAGCCCTTTTTGAGTCAACACTAACTGAATAGGGTGAGGTTTCCATACAAGCCCTATTTGAGTCAGCACTGACTGAATAGGGTGAGGTTTCCATACAAGCCCTTTTTGAGTCAGCACTAACTGAATAGGGTGAGGTTTCCATACAAGCCCGTTTTGAGTCAGTACTAACTGAATAGGGTGAGGTTTCCATACAAGCCCTTTTTGAGTCAGTACTACCTGAATAGGGTGAGGTTTCCATACAAGCCCTTTTGAGTCAGCGCTAACTAAATAGGGTGAGGTTTCCATACAAGCCCTTTTGAGTCAGTACTACCTGAATAGGGAGCCATTTGGGACACAACCTTCATTTCCATAGCAGGTCTGGTGGCATAAATACATTATGAAGATGAATGATGAATAAAACATCAGATTAATAAATTGACAATTTTGAAAAGTAGGTTTGTATTCAGAGTTAGTAATATAAACTAGGGAGCTTTGATTGATTTTTAATTGGTATGATTTACTTGAAGTCCCTGGGCATTTAGGCTTTCCATCTGAAATCCCTGAGAATTTAGGCTTTCCATCTGAAATTCCTGGGAATTTAGGCTTTCCATCTGAAATCCCTGGGAATTTAGGCTTTCCATCTGAAATCCCTGGGAATTTAGGCTTTCCATCTGAAATCCCTGGGAATTTAGGCTTTCCATCTGAAATCCCTGAGAATTTAGGCTTTCCATCTGAAATCCCTGGGCATTTAGGCTTTCCATCTGAAATCCCTGGGCATTTAGGCTTTCCATCTGAAATCCCTGGGAATTTAGGCTTTCCATCTGAAATCCCTGGGAATTTAGGCTTTCCATCTGAAATCCCTGGAAATGTAGGCTTTCCATCTGAAATCCCTGAGAATTTAGGCTTTCCATCTGAAATCCCTGGAAATGTAGGCTTTCCATGTGACATCCCTGGGCATTTAGGCTTTCTATCTGAAATCCCTGGGCATTGAGGCTTTCCATCTGAAATCCCTGGGCATTTAGGCTTTCCATCTGAAATCCCTGGGCATTTAGGCTTTCCATCTGAAATCCCTGGGAATTTAGGCTTTCCATCTGAAATCCCTGGGAATTTAGGCTTTCCATCTGAAATCCCTGGGAATTTAGGCTTTCCATCTGAAATCCCTGGGCATTTAGGCTTTCCATGTGAAATCCCTGGGCATTTAGGCTTTCCATGTGAAATCCCTGGGAATTTAGGCTTTCCACCTGAAATCCCTGGGAATTTAGGCTTTCCATTTGAAATCCCTGAGAATTTAGGCTTTCCATCTGAAATCCCTGGGAATTTAGGCTTTCCATGTGAAATCCCTGGGCATTTAGGCTTTCCATCTGAAATCCCTGGGCATTTAGGCTTTCCCTCTGAAATCCCTGGGCATTTAGGCTTTCCATCTGAAATCCCTGGGCATTTAGGCTTTCCATTTAAAGTCCCTGGACATTCAGGCTTTCCTTTTGACTGTATTCTATCCAAGTCTCCACATCTCTGTGGGTCAAATTCACTCAGCGCTTGGCTGCACTGTTTGAAATTAAGTTTACACCTGATATTTCCATTAATGAATGAAAGACAACTGTAAAAACATCCCTTTTATCCATGCTGAACAGTTAGTGTTTAAAAACAAATGCATGTAGTGTTCTATTCACTGGTGAAAAGAGCAGGTGTAACCTGACACCGCTGTAAACGTTAGGTAAGTGTTTTAGTCAATCCCTGGGAGGTGGGGTGAGTCAGTGAAATCCTATGGAGCTCTAGCAGGCCAGGCCTACCTGGCATATCTCTCCTTATCATCACCAGGTATCTGATCATCATCATCATACCTAGAGAGAGGAGCAGAGAAGAAACACAGCATGTAACACCTGGGACACCACTCGCTGAGACGCAAACACCTGAACACAGTAGCATGACCACGGTAGCCTGAGAACAGTAGACTGAGAACAGTAGTCTAAACACAGTAGACTGATAACCATTGTCTAAACACGGTAGCCTGAACACAGTATCCTGAGAACAGTAGCCTGAACACAGTAGCCTGAGAACAGTAGCCTAACACAGTAAAATGATAACCATAGTCTAAACACGGTAGCCTGAACACAGTACAGTATAACCTAGAATGATAACCATAGTCTAAACAGCCTGAACACAGTATAGTAGCCTAACACAGTAAAATGATAACCATAGTCTAAACACGGTAGCCTGAACACAGTATCCTGAGAACAGTAGCCTAACACAGTAGACTGATAACCATTGTCTAAACACAGTAGCCTGACCACAGTAGCCTGAGAACAGTAGCCTAACACAGTAGACTGATAACCATCATCTAAACACGGTAGCCTGACCACACTAACACAGTAGCCTGAACACAGTATCCTGAGAACAGTAGCCTGACACAGTAGACTGATAACCGTAGCCTGACCACACCCTAACACAGTACCCTGATCACAGTAGCCTTAGCACAGTAGCCTTAGCACAGTTGCCTTAGCACAGTAGCCTTAGCACAGTAGTCTTAGCACAGTAGCCTGATAACCGTAGTCTAAACACGGTAGCCTGACCACACTCTAACATGGTAGCCTGAACACGGTATCCTGACACACCATAACAGAGTAGTAGCCTGATAATCATAGCCTGAACACAGTAGCCTGAACACACCCTAACACAGTAACCTGAACACGGTAGCCTGAATATGGGATAACACATGTACAATTAGAATGATACACATGCTATTTATGGGCTTTAAAAAGTGTTAGATATTTTGATGAGAGCAACATCACAGGACAGGTAATGGGTGTAACAGCAGAAAATGGGCATGCGTTGTATTAAGTGGCTGTGAAAGTGCTAACTATGGAGTGCACAACTTTTGACCAGAGCCCTATGGGATCGGTACTCTCTGGCCTCTAAGAAGGCCTCACTAGAGTGGACAGGGGAGAGAACTTGAAAAATAGGACTTCCCGTGGCCTGGTGAGGTATGGAGTAACACGAGACTTTCAGAAGGTGTGTGAGAACACTTTTTAATAATAGACTGTGGCATGCTGGATGTCTCCAACAAAGCCCACTATTTATCAATGTGGTATTTTTGGTCAAAGGGCTCTGGTTGTTTGGTAGGCTCTTCTCATCAATTTTAAAATGAGAGAGTTAGTAATGTGGTAGAGGTAGTAGTGTGTTTCTCATTATATACAACATGCTGTTGTAGTTTATCTTCTCCCCAGCAGAGGGCATTGTCTCCACTCCACTAACAGAGACCACTGCTGCCAGAGAACTCTGGATAAATCTGAGAGAACACAGAATAGAGGAACAACCAGACGTTGGAGAACAACAACACGTGAGAGAATGCCTGTGGGTGGAACGACAGCTGAAGCTGCTTTTGAGGAACAAAAAAACGTTTAACAGATCAAAAATGTTAAAACGCTTGAAAACATGAAACAATGGGTTTGGTAAATGTGATTGAATGTCCATAGCAATAAGATGACAACAAGGAATGATTGTACAAAATATGGAATTCTGTATAATAAACACTCATAGCAACAACTTCAAGTCTAGAACTTGACTGCTTCTCATAGAAAGAGAAATTTGTTATAACAATGAGTGATACTTATTACATGGAAATATCAGTGGGCCATCGTTCACTGTTCTCACCTTGAAAATTTACTTGGTCCTTCCCCATCCTCGTCATCAAAGTCCATCCTGCAATCAAAGACCAAAACAGTTACTCATCTAGTCTAGGGTGTGTGTGTGTGTGTGTGTGTGTGTGTGTGTGTGTGTGTGTGTGTGTGTGTGTGTGTGTGTGTGTGTGTAAACATGTGTGCGCAAACTGTCCATATGTGTGTGTGTGTGTGTGTGTTGCCATTGTTTTATGGTTGTATGCTTATATTTTCCTGCAGAGGGAAATTAGCTTGACAGCCAAATCTTTCTAGCTTTCTAATCCAGTAGACACAAAATATAAAAAATATCAAACAGAGGGGCTACCACAATTAGAATGCTCATTTCCTCCCCTGTTCCTCCTGAACAATTAGAATGCTAATTTCCTCCCCTGTTCCTCCTGAACAATGAGAATGCTTATTTCCTCCCCTGTTCCCCCTGAACAATTAGAATGCTCATTCCCTCCCCTGTTCCTCCTGAACAATTAGAATGCTAATTTCCTCCCCTGTTCCTCCTGAACAATGAGAATGCTTATTTCCTCCCTGTTCCCCCTGAACAATTAGAATGCTCATTTCCTCCCCTGTTCCCCCTGAACAATTAGAATGCTCATTTCCTCCCCTGTTCCTCCTGAACAATTAGAATGCTAATTTCCTCCCCTGTTCCTCCTGAACAATGAGAATGCTTATTTCCTCCCTGTTCCCCCTGAACAATTAGAATGCTCATTTCCTCCCCTGTCCCCCCTGAACAATGAGAATGCTCATTTCCTCCCCTGTTCCTCCTGAACAATGACAATGCTTATTTCCTCCCTGCTCCTCCTGAACAATGAGAATGCTTATTTCCTCCCCTGTTCCTCCTGAACAATGAGAATGCTTATTTCCTCCCCTGTTCCTCCTGAACAATGAGAATGCTTATTTCCTCCCTGTTCCCCCTGAACAATGAGAATGCTTATTTCCTCCCTGTTCCCCCTGAACAATGAGAATGCTTATTTCCTCCCTGTTCCCCCTGAACAATGAGAATGCTTATTTCCTCCCTGTTCCTCCTGAACAATGAGAATGCTTATTTCCTCCCTGTTCCTCCTGAACAATGAGAATGCTTATTTCCTCCCCTGTTCCTCCTGAACAATGAGAATGCTTATTTCCTCCCTGCTCCTCCTGAACAATGAGAATGCTTATTTCCTCCCTGTTCCTCCTGAACAATGAGAATGCTTATTTCCTCCCCTGTTCCTCCTGAACAATGAGAATGCTTATTTCCTCCCTGCTCCTCCTGAACAATGAGAATGCTTATTTCCTCCCTGCTCCTCCTGAACAATGAGAATGCTTATTTCCTCCCATGTTCCTCCTGAACAATGAGAATGCTTATTTCCTCCCCTGTTCCTCCTGAACAATGAGAATGCTTATTTCCTCCCCTGTTCCTCCTGAACAATGAGAATGCTTATTTCCTCCCTGCTCCTCCTGAACAATGAGAATGCTTATTTCCTCCCTGCTCCTCCTGAACAATGAGAATGCTTATTTCCTCCCTGTTCCCCTCTGAACAATGAGAATGCTTATTTCCTCCCCTGTTCAAGGATCTGGTGCAACAACAACAGAAATTGTGAAATGCATAGTCACTGCCAAACAGATAAATGAATCAATTTCCTCTGCGTCCCTCGACACTAAGACCGAGTCTCAAATTGCACACTCTGCCCCTATAGTGCACCACCGTTGGACTCGGGCCCATGGGCCCTGCAGTCGACATGTTATGATGAAAACACTGCAACTCAACTTCACTGAGACATTTGATTTAAGAGTATCAGAAAGAGCATTAAAAACCTTAAGTTACGGCCACATTTCTGAGGAGTCTTTTCTTATGCAGCATTTGAGTACATTTCAAGGTTGCTTTTCACACAACATGTGTGTCAAGAAACAATGGATCATGAGAAGAAATCCTACCTTTAAAGCCTTACTGTTTTAGTCAAGTGAGTCAACACACTGAACGGACAAACACGTCAGAATGACAAACGGTTCCAGAGGTGTTACGTCTATTTCTGCACGTTGCCTTTGTAATGTAAAGCTATTTGCGTTGTTTGCCTTTCACATGACCAGCACTATAGAAATAAAATGTATTGTTATTATTCAAAAAGTACAATCAAGTAGGTATTGCTCAGAGCATAGAGGAAGCGTGGGTAGTGCAAACCGCTGATCCCGCCTCTGTAGTTGAAAGGTTGCCATGCCACTAGTGATGACTCGTCCAGAGTGGCGTTTTTCAATCTCATCTCACACCGGTGTGTCTAACAGACTATTGAATTGACCTGTGATGTCTTGATTAGAGGTCGGCCGATTAATCAGAATGGCCGATTAATTGGGGCCGATTTCAAGTTTTCATAACAATCGGAAATCTGTATTTTTGGGCGCCGATTTTTTAAATGTGTATTTGTATTTTTATACCTTTATTTAACTAGGCAAGTCAGTTAAGAACACATTCTTATTTACAATGACGGCCGAGGAACTTCCTTATTCAGGGGCAGAACGACAGATTTTCACCTTGTCAGCTCGGGGGAACCAATCTTGCAACCTTACAGTTAACTAGTCCAACACACTAACCACCTGCCTCTCATTGCACTCCACGAGGAGCCTGCCTGTTACGCGAATGCAGTAGAAGCGAAGGTAAGTTGCTAGCTAGCATTAAACGTATCTTATTAAAAAAAAATCAATCATAATCACTAGTTATAACTACACATGGTTGATGATATTACTAGTTTATCTAGCGTGTCCTGCGTTGCATATAATCGATGCAACGCTGGGGGATGATTTAACAAAAGCACAATCGTTGGACGACTGTACCGAACCATAAACACCAATGCCTTTCTTAAAATCAATACACAGAAGTATATATTTTAAAACCTACATATTTAGCTAAAAGAAATTCAGGTTAGCAGGCAATATTAACCAGATGAAATTGTGTCCTGCCAGAGGCAGGAGGCAGCCAGAGGCAGCCTGGCTCATTGCGAACTAATTTGCCATTATTATACGTAATTATGACATAACATTGAAGGTTGTGCAATGTAACAGGTATATTTAGACTTAGGGATGCCACTCGTTAGATAAAATACGGAACGGTTCCGTATTTCACTGAAATAATAAACATTTTGTTTTCGAAAATATAGTTTCCGGATTCGACCACATTAATGACCAAAGGCTCGTATTTCTGTGTGTTGTTATAATTAAGTCTATGATTTGATAGAGCCGTCTGACTGAGCGATGGTAGGCAGCAGCAGGCTCGTAAGCATTCATTCAAACAGCACTTTTGTGCGTTTTGCCAGCAGCTCTTTGCAAGCACAGCGCTGTTTATGACTTCAAGCCTATCAGCCTAATGGCTGGTGTAACCAATGTGAAATGGCTGGCTAGTTAGCTGGGTGTGCGCTAATACGGTTTCAAACGTCACTCGCTCTGAGACTTGGAGTAGCTATTCCTCTTGCTCTGCAAGGGCTGCGGCTTTTGTGGAGCGATGGGTAACGCTGCTTCGAGTGTCGCTGTGGTCGATGTGTTCCTGGTTCGAGCCCAGGTAGGGGCGAGAAGAGGAACGGAAGCTATACTGTTACACTGGCAATACTATAGTGCCTATAAGAACATCCAATAGTCAAAGGTATATGAAATACAAATGGTATAGAGAGAAATAGTCCTATAAATACTATATTAACTACAACCTAAAACTTCTTACCTTGGAATATTGAAGTCTCATGTTAAAAGGAACCACCAACTTTCACATGTTCTCATGTTCTGAGCAAGGAACTCAAACATGGCACATATTGCACTTGAACTTCTCCAACACTTTGTTTTTGCATTATTTAAACCAAATTGTACACGTTTCATTATTTATTTGAGGCTAAATTGATTTTTATCGATGTATTATATTAAGTTAAAATAAGTGTTCATTCAGTATTGTTGTAATTGTCATTATTACAAATACATTTTAAAAATATGGTTGATCAATCGGTATCGGCTTTTTTTGGTCTTGATACAGCGATCTGTTGATAACAGATAAGCTTTGTTGTGTGTGTGTGTGTGTGTGTGTGTGTGTGTGTGTGTGGTGTGTGTGTGTGTGTGTGTCAAAGCAATGTACACCAGTACATTTCACTTAATCTGATGACTGATTAGCTAGAGCATATATGACTGAGATTGTGAATGATTCTTAGGCTTGACTGAATTCAGCCTCCGGTCGAGTTCGCACCTGATGACGGACCAAGATAGAGTTAAACAGAGGGCCAGTTACTGTTATAACTGAGGTATAAAGGAACACAGTCACTGAGTAGTGTCATGAGTTGAGTGCTGAGTAACTACAGCCTTCACCTTAATGCTAGTCTGTGATAATAATCTTCTCTGCCACTCAATTCTTCTGATAATAGTAGAAGTGACTGATGAGTATTTGTCTGTCTCTGTATTCCTGTTTGCCTCTCTGTATTCCTAAGTATCACTGTCTGCTTGTCTGTCTCTCTGTATTCCTAAGTATCACTGTCTGCTTGTCTATCTGTATCTCTGCATTCCTAAGTATCACTCTGTCTGCCTCTCTGTATTCCTACGTATCACTGTCTGCTTGTCTGTCTGTCTCTGTCTGTCACATGCAGTCCCTCAGTAGTGTGGCTTTCCCCATGCAATGGTTCTTTCTCAACTCTTTCCTCGATTCCCCGCGTCCTCTCTCCTTGCCTCCTTCTCAAAACGCATTGGAGGAGAGACGGTCTCAGGAGGGACCTCAGATCTCCTCCAGTTATAGGGAGGTGAGTAACCAAGGAAACCAGGAAATAGAAAACAACTACACAGACTAACATGTCACAGCGTAGTAGGCATGGTTATGTCTGATAGGAGGGCTGTAATGCAGCATGCATGCTTATGTCTGATTGGAGAGGTAATGTTGTACGCATAGCTATGTCTGATAGGAGAGGTAATGCAGTATGCATGCCTGATAGTTGAGGTAACGCAGTATGCACTGTAATGCCTGATACCAGAGGTAACGCAGTATGCACGGTTATGCCTGATACAAGAGGTAATGCACCATGCATGGTTATGTCTGCTAGTAGAGCTAATGTACTATGCACGGTTATATCTGATAGTAGAGGTAATGCAGTATGCACGGTTATGTCTGATAGTAGAGGTAATGCAGTACACACGGTTATGTCTGATAGAGGTAATGCAGTATGCACGGTCATGTCTGATACGAGAGGTAATGCAGTATGCATGGTTATGTGTGATAGTAGAGGTAATGCAGTATGCACGGTCATGTCTGATACGAGAGGTAATGCAGTATGCATGGTTATGTGTGATAGTAGAGGTAATACAGTATGCATGGTTATGTCTGATAGTAGAGGTAATGCAATATGCATGGCTATGTCTGATAGTAGAGGTAATGCAGTATGTATGGTTATGCGTGATAGTAGAGGTAATGCAGTATGCATGGTTATGTCTGATAGTAGAGGTAATGCAATATGCATGGCTATGTCTGATAGTAGAGGTAATGCAGTATGCATGGTTATGTCTGATAGTAGAGGTAATGCAATATGCATGGCTATGTCTGATAGTAGAGGTAATGCAGTATGCATGGTTATGTCTGATAGTAGAGGTAATGCAATATGCATGGCTATGTCTGATAGTAGAGGTAATGCAGTATGCATGGTTATGCGTGATAGTAGAGGTAATGCAGTATGCATGGTTATGCATGATAGTAGAGGTAATGCAGTATGCATGGCCATGTCTGATAGTAGAGGTAATGCAGTATGCGTGGTTATGCGTGATAGTAGAGGTAATGCAGTATACATGGTTATGCGTGATAGTAGAGGTAATGCAGTATGCATGCTTATGCGTGATAGTAGAGAATGCAGTATGCATGGTTATGCGTGATAGTAGAGGTAATGCAGTATGCATGGTTATGCGTGATAGTAGAGGCAATGCAGTATACATGGTTATGCATGATAGTAGAGGTAATGCAGTATGCATGGTTATGCGTGATAGTAGAGGTAATGCAGTATGCATGGTTATGCGTGATAGTAGAGGTAATGCAGTATGCATGGTTATGCGTGATAGTAGAGGTAATGCAGTATACATGGTTATGCATATTAGTAGAGGTAATGCAGTATGCATGGTTATGCGGGATAGTAGAGGTAATGCAGTATGCATGGTTATGCGTGATAGTAGAGGTAATACAGTATACATACAGCATGCTTCCACCGAGCACAAGCCTATCTCAGTGAAAATTGAGGATCATTACTCTGTGTCAGTATGTGTTGCTGACCGTCTTAGTCAGGCTCCTACTGGAAATGACATGTCTCCAGTTTTTCTATCCACATACATTCATGTAAGGAGTAAATAAAAGATGCCCTAGACGGGTCCCTGTTGTGTTCCGTGTCACGTCGAGTTGCCATATTGCCTGGATGGCTTTGGCTTTTATTTCTTCATGTTGGTGTAGGTAGATGTATAATGGATACAGTGCATTCGGAAAGTATTCAAACCCCTAGACTTTTACACATTTTGTTACGGCCTTACTCTAAAATAGAAAACAGAAATACCTTATATATACATAAGCATTCAGACTCTTTGCTAGGAGTCATAAAATTGAGCTCAGGCACATGTTTTCCATTGATCATCTTTGAGATGTTTCTACAACTTGATTGGTAAATTAAATTGATTGGACATGATTTGGAAAGGCCAGACCTGTCTATATAAGTTCCCACAGTTGACAGTGCATGTCAGAGAAGAAACCAAGCCATGAGGTTGAAGGAATTGTCCGTAGAGCTTCAAGACAGGATTGTGTGGAGGCACCGATCTGGGGAAGGGTACAAAATAATTCTGCAGCATTGAAGGGCCCCAAGAACACAGTGGCCTCCATCTTTCTTAAATGGAAGACGTTTAGAACCACCAAGACTCTTCCTAGAGCTGGCCGCCCTGCTAAATTGAGCAACCGGGGGAGAAGGGCCTTGGTCAGGGAGGTGACCAAGAACCCTTTGTGGAGATGGCAGAACCTTCCAGAAGGACAACAATCTCTGCATCTTCTACCAATCAGGCCTTTATGGTACAATGGCCAGACGGTAGCCACTCCTCAGTAAAAGGCACCGGATAGCCTGCTTGGAGTTTGCCGAAAGGCACCTAAAGACTCAAATCATGAGAAACAAGATTGAACTCTTTGGCCTTTATTTTTTTATTTTCCCTTTATTTAACCAGGTAGGCTAGTTGAGAACACCTTTATTTAACCAGGTAGGCTAGTTGAGAACACCTTTATTTAACCAGGTAGGCTAGTTGAGAACACCTTTATTTAACCAGGTAGGCTAGTTGAGAACAAGTTCTCATTTGCAACTGCGACCTGGCCAAGATAAAGCATAGCAGTGTGAACAGACAACACAGAGTTACACATGGAGTAAACAAATAACAAGTCAATAACACAGTAGAAAAAAAGGGGAGTCTATATACAATGTGTGCAAAAGGCATGAGGAGGTAGGCGAATAATTACAATATTGCAGATTAACACTGGAGTGATAAATGATCAGATGATCATGTACAGGTATATTGGTGTGCAAAAGAGCAGAAAAGTAAATAAATAAAAACTGTGGGGATGAGGTAGGTGAAAATGGGTGGGCTATTTACCAATAGACTATGTACAGCTGCAGCGATCGGTTAGCTGCTCAGATGTTTAAGTGTCACGTCTAGAGGAAACCTGGCACCATCCCTACAGTGAAGCATGGTGGTGGCAGCATCATGCTGTAGGGATGTTTTTCAGCGGCAGGGACTGGAATATTAGTCAGCATCGAGGGAAAGATGAACGGAACAAAGTACTGAGAGATCCTTTATGAAAACCTGTTACAGAACGCTCAAGACCTCAGACTGGGGCGAAGTTTCACCTTCCAACAGGACAACGACCCTAAGAACACAGCCAAGACAACACTGGAGTGGCTTCGGGACAAGTCTCTGAATGTCCTTGAGTGGTCCAGCCAGAGCCCAGACTTGAACCTGATCTAACATCTCTGGAAAGACCTGAAAATAGTTGTGCAGCAACGCTCCCCATCCAACCTGTTTTTGCTTTGTCATTATGGGGTATTTTGTGTAGATTGATGAGGGGGGAAAAACACAATTTAATCAATTTTATAATAAGGCTGTAATGTAACAAAATGTGGAAAAGGTAAAGGGGTCTGAATACTTTCCGAATGCACTGTATGTTGTTGTATAGGCAGAATGCCAGGGCATGGGGTAAATATGTCCTGATTTCACCCCGGGGTTAACGTACTGTGGAATACTCCCAAAATGAGAGTGTTTTTTTAATCATACATGCAGCTATATGAGATTACTGTTTGCTTTTTTCGGTGGCACTATGTCAAACTATCATACATTGTATATCTCTGGCGTGTTACTCTGTCCTGCTAATAAAGCTTGTTTGAAATTCAACATTGGAATATTGGCCTGTGTTTTTGTCATCCATGCCTGAAGTTCTGCTCATTGGAATAATGAAGCAATTCTATTGATATTTGGTCCTGGGATAAACCTGGAGTAGTCTTGATATACTGGTGTAATACTGCTGGAACACCAGTGGAATAGCCTTGTGGGTAAAATGCAGATATCAAATAGTACTCACCCTCCGGATCTCCTCTTGCCCCCACGGCCCGGCATGGCTCCGCCCATCCTCACTTGGCCCGCCCCCACCACCGCCCCCGGCATAGTAACGGGCCCCGGCAACTCACTGCCCATCTCTGGAACAGAGGACAGAGAAAGGTACCACATGAGAACATGGCATTAGACATTGTTTGACATTGTGACTGTATTACAGCTGCATTAATATTACTCTGAAAGCGTGGACATGGCCATGTGGTACCTGAACCTCCACAAGAACATGCCATGGTGGCTTTTCTGTTGTTTTTTTCAATGTAGCCTAAATCCAGCCTGTTTTAGGACACAGAAAGACTGAATACGGCGCTCCGTGTCGTGCTGGGTGGTGAGCTGAAGCACATTGCGTGCCAAATCACAATTTCTCTCTCTGTGCCTTTCCTTCTCCCAGGCCTACCAACTCACCCCCTCTCTCTCTCTGGTCTACTCATTCACTCCATCAGCCAGATGTTATGGATATGCTAAACAAACCCCCTTCTCTCTCTGGTCTACTCATTCACTCCATCAGCCAGATGTTATGGATATGCTAAACAAACCCCCTCTCTCTCTGGTCTACTCATTCACTCCATCAGCCAGATGTTATGGATATGCTAAACAAACCCCTTCTCTCTCTGGTCTACTCATTCACTCCATCAGCCAGATGTTATGGATATGCTAAACAAACCCCTTCTCTCTCTGGTCTACTCATTCACTCCATCAGCCAGATGTTATGGATATGCTAAACAAACCCCCCCTCTCTCTCTGGTCTACTCATTCACTCCATCAGCCAGATGTTATGGATATGCTAAACAAACCCCTTCTCTCTCTGGTCTACTCATTCACTCCATCAGCCAGATGTTATGGATATGCTAAACAAACCCCTTCTCTCTCTGGTCTACTCATTCACTCCATCAGCCAGATGTTATGGATATGATAAACAAACCCCCTCTCTCTCTGGTCTACTCATTCACTCCATCAGCCAGATGTTATGGATATGCTAAACAAACCCCCTCTCTCTCTGGTCTACTCATTCACTCCATCAGCCAGATGTTATGGATATGCTAAACAAACCCCCTCTCTCTCTGGTCTACTCATTCACTCCATCAGCCAGATGTTATGGATATGCTAAACAAACCCCCTTCTCTCTCTGGTCTACTCATTCACTCCATCAGCCAGATGTTATGGATATGCTAAACAAACCCCTTCTCTCTCTGGTCTACTCATTCACTCCATCAGCCAGATGTTATGGATATGCTAAACAAACCCCTTCTCTCTCTGGTCTACTCATTCACTCCATCAGCCAGATGTTATGGATATGATAAACAAACCCCCTTCTCTCTCTGGTCTACTCATTCACTCCATCAGCCAGATGTTATGGATATGCTAAACAAACCCCTTCTCTCTCTGGTCTACTCATTCACTCCATCAGCCAGATGTTATGGATATGCTAAACAAACCCCCTTCTCTCTCTGGTCTACTCATTCACTCCATCAGCCAGATGTTATGGATATGCTAAACAAACCCCTTCTCTCTCTGGTCTACTCATTCACTCCATCAGCCAGATGTTATGGATATGATAAACAAACCCCCTCTCTCTCTGGTCTACTCATTCACTCCATCAGCCAGATGTTATGGATATGCTAAACAAACCCCTTCTCTCTCTGGTCTACTCATTCACTCCATCAGCCAGATGTTATGGATATGCTAAACAAACCCCTTCTCTCTCTGGTCTACTCATTCACTCCATCAGCCAGATGTTATGGATATGCTAAACAAACCCCCTTCTCTCTCTGGTCTACTCATTCACTCCATCAGTCAGATGTTATGGATATGATAAACAAACCCCCTCTCTCTCTGGTCTACTCATTCACTCCATCAGCCAGATGTTATGGATATGCTAAACAAACCCCCTTCTCTCTCTGGTCTACTCATTCACTCCATCAGTCAGATGTTATGGATATGCTAAACAAACCCCCTCTCTCTCTCTGGTCTACTCATTCACTCCATCAGCCAGATGTTATGGATATGCTAAACAAACCCCTTCTCTCTCTGGTCTACTCATTCACTCCATCAGCCAGATGTTATGGATATGCTAAACAAACCCCCTTCTCTCTCTGGTCTACTCATTCACTCCATCAGCCAGATGTTATGGATATGCTAAACAAACCCCCTCTCTCTCTGGTCTACTCATTCACTCCATCAGCCAGATGTTATGGATATGCTAAACAAACCCCTTCTCTCTCTGGTCTACTCATTCACTCCATCAGCCAGATGTTATGGATATGCTAAACAAACCCCCTTCTCTCTCTGGTCTACTCATTCACTCCATCAGCCAGATGTTATGGATATGATAAACAAACCCCTTCTCTCTCTGGTCTACTCATTCACTCCATCAGCCAGATGTTATGGATATGCTAAACAAACCCCCTTCTCTCTCTGGTCTACTCATTCACTCCATCAGTCAGATGTTATGGATATGCTAAACAAACCCCCTTCTCTCTCTGGTCTACTCATTCACTCCATCAGCCAGATGTTATGGATATGCTAAACAAACCCCCTTCTCTCTCTGGTCTACTCATTCACTCCATCAGCCAGATGTTATGGATATGCTAAACAAACCCCCTTCTCTCTCTGGTCTACTCATTCACTCCATCAGCCAGATGTTATGGATATGATAAACAAACCCCCTCTCTCTCTGGTCTACTCATTCACTCCATCAGCCAGATGTTATGGATATGCTAAACAAACCCCTTCTCTCTCTGGTCTACTCATTCACTCCATCAGCCAGATGTTATGGATATGCTAAACAAACCCCCTTCTCTCTCTGGTCTACTCATTCACTCCATCAGCCAGATGTTATGGATATGCTAAACAAACCCCCTTCTCTCTCTGGTCTACTCATTCACTCCATCAGTCAGATGTTATGGATATGATAAACAAACCCCCCTCTCTCTCTGGTCTACTCATTCACTCCATCAGCCAGATGTTATGGATATGCTAAACAAACCCCCTTCTCTCTCTGGTCTACTCATTCACTCCATCAGCCAGATGTTATGGATATGCTAAACAAACCCCTTCTCTCTCTGGTCTACTCATTCACTCCATCAGCCAGATGTTATGGATATGCTAAACAAACCCCCTTCTCTCTCTGGTCTACTCATTCACTCCATCAGCCAGATGTTATGGATATGCTAAACAAACCCCCTTCTCTGCCCCAGTGCTTCCAGCAGTTGTTAATATTTGATACAAGCTAACGTTTCCCCTCTCCTCTCCCTCCCTTTCCTATCCTTCCCTCTGTCTCCTCCACTAGTTTCTACTTTTCTCTGTCTTGGAAAACCCCGAGCTACAATGCAGACGCCAGCAAAGAAACAACCAACTAATTCATTCATTCATGAAGTAGCCTAGAGGTATGTAAACAACACTTCAACTCATACATGCATAATAACTAGTGCTCAGGAGGTGGCAGCCAGACATAGCATGGCATACTGTGGTTCTAGGTGAGAACACAGTGTCTGGCTACAGGAGGCTAGGGCTGGAGAGGACAGCCTGGACACACAGCTTCTGCCTACAGGAGGCTAGGGCTGGAGAGGACAGCCAGGACACACAGCATCTGGCTACAGGAGGCAAGGGCTGGAGAGGACAGCCAGGACACACATCATCTGGCTACAGGAGGCTAGGGCTGGAGAGGACAGCCAGGACACACATCATCTGGCTACAGGAGGCTAGGGCTGGAGAGGACTGCCAGGACACAGTGTCTGGCTACAGGAGGCTAGGGCTGGAGAGGACAGCCAGGACACAGTGTCTGGCTACAGGAGGCTAGGGCTGGAGAGGACTGACAGGACACAGTGTCTGGCTACAGGAGGCTAGGGCTGGAGAGGACTGCCAGGACACAGTGTCTGGCTACAGGAGGCTAGGGCTGGAGAGGACTGCCAGGACACAGTGTCTGGCTACAGGAGGCTAGGGCTGGAGAGGACTGCCAGGACACAGTGTCTGGCTACAGGAGGCTAGGGCTGGAGAGGACTGCCAGGACACAGTGTCTGGCTACAGGAGGCTAGGGAGGAGAGGACAGCCAGGGTTTCTCGGTTTCTCCTATCATTACTTAGGAGCAGCGCCACCATGTCTAGTAGCAGCATTCCCTGTGTAGCTTCTTCAATCCACCCAAAGACATCATAATATCACTGGCTCTCACAACAAAACACAACAAACATGGATTATAGCCTATCGCATAATCTGACAAATAGGTTTGTTACTGGGATAAGAGGAGATTAATGCATTGTGTAATCTGGCTTTAATGAAAAATAATGCTCTTTGGTCAATATTTTTTTAAATGCAATGCTTTTAGATTCGTGGGAAGTAGTTAAGGAGTGTACTCTTCAGGAGAAATTAAATATTATTGGAACGCAACCCAGGTAATAATCAGTTGATTGTTTATTCTGTTCCATGCTTCTCTTCACATGGCAACTCTATATGCAGCCACGGTGCTGTTAACACCCCAGTTATTTCTTCATTAGACTTAAATGTGCATATCCAATGAGAGAGAGAGAGGCCTGCTGTTGTGGTTATTATTGGAAATGACAGTAAAATCGAAGCTGTATTTCTTAAATATTTTTGGCAGTAGAACAGTTAGTTTCAATAATCAGTTAACGTTACTGTATACAAAATACATCAGGCCTAGGCTAAACAGAACAAATAGAACTGGAGTGAATGCACATTAGGAAACGTAAGATTCAGGCCTATTTTTAGAGTAGTATTTTTCAACACACAAGGCTCAGGCTACATTCCATAGCCTACACATAATTTGATGACGAGCAGCAATTCAGCAATGTGTATATAAGCCATTGTTTGCCTTCCTCTAAATGTTTTGCTTCTATATCACTACCAAACTTGTATCATTGCCCAGAATTGATTATATTAATAAGAGCGCCAGCGATATAATTGCACCTCCGCTAAGGATGCATTGCAGCCTACACTAGTGCTTCCGTAATACAGTACACATCTAACAACAAAAGTGTATGTATGCTGTGTGTACGTTTATTTGCTCAGTAACAATGTAACAACGTAATGACTACATAACAGCAACAATGTAATTAACGCCTTTGTGACTGTCATTACATGACAATTAGAGCTTCAAGGTTCAAACACAGGCATATAAAGGTAGTTTTACTGGTCATGCAAATAAGACTAGCTAGGCCACTATGTTACTATTTAGGCCGTTCACTAAAAACTTTCTTCCTCAAATAACACTGAGTAAAGAAAGCCAGGCTACAGTGTTGTTAGCGCCGAGCAAGCTGCAGATTTCATCTAGCTAATGACTGTCGAATCAACCGGCGATGGAGAGGGACCAACAAATCGCTGTCACTGGCACCAGTGACAAACGTCGAAATGACTCGACTCAAATTGCCCGAGTTAACGTCGATAGGCCATTGGCTCGGTATGCAAAAGAACCTTTGTATCGTGAGGGGGACTGGCTATTCGGTGAAATCAGAGCACGTAGCAGCAGCTAACTAGCTGCCTGTTGGATTGAGCCAAAACGCAACCAGCATCTAATTTTGCGTGCAAATACATATGCAATACATTAAAAAGCTTCTTCCCTATTATAGGCTGTTTGTGTGTAAATAATAGACGTATGTTCACGCTATAATGAAGAAAACGCGTTTCTAGGTGTACAGAAAGTGTTTTGAGGCTGCGATAGCTCCGTGGGGGAAGGGGATGCTGTGGAGAGCTTGAGCTCTGTGAGCCTGACGTCGGCGTCTTCAGCTAAGCGCCGCTTTCCATTCCGGTAAATGTCAAAAATAGATGTTACATTTTAAAGTTATAAATCACCATTAAACCCCCACTGTTTTTGTTTTTTCCTTAAGATAAATCGCGACTTACCCGATGGATTGACCGCGGCGGGAGTTGCCATGTTGCCTCGATAGAAAAACAAGATGCAGCTATGAAAATGACGCACAATACGGCTCGAGAGCCCCGGGAGAGACAATCCGCTCAGTGGTTTGGCACGCGAGCTCTCGGTTCAGCCACCTATAGCCTCACATGCATTCGGTCGAAATACAAATAAGTCACGAATATCAACAATAAAGGCCCTGTTATATCGGGTTCGCTTGGCCCAGATGAAGTCAACGGTATTTTATAAATTCGTTCTTTCAGACTGAAAAATGCAAGATGTCTGAAAGGTGTCTAAACACCGCGAGACTTCACTTGAATTAATTCTGTTTTGCCTGTATCTTTGCTTTGAGTCAAATTAAGCTTTGAAAGATGGAAAGTCAGTTAATGTCAGTGAGATAGAGTAGCCTAACATCCTTTGTAATCACTTGTTGAATCGTGGTCCTATTTTTCATATAGAATAGAACAGCCCAATCAAGTAGGCTAAAATGTAATCCCAAATTGGCCAAATGTTTGCTTTGTAAGCATTTATGGCGCTTCAACAGCACTCACTTTGTAAAATACTTCGTGTTTTTCACCATTGTATCATTGTCAAACTATGAGATGGAAACGAGAACTAACTACATGTGTTTGATGTGAAGATCAATCCACTTGAGATGCATAGAGGACATGACTTCCAATGTCACAGATCATTTTAAATGGATGAATCCACAGGGCATTGTTTCAGAATCTGCACAAACCAGCAAGATTCTGGGAGTTCGAGATGTAAAATCTAGGCCGTTCTCAAGATTCCACCCATCCTGATTTAACTCACAATAGTTGCTTTTTTTTCTATGTATGTTTTCATTTTTTCAATAGGGTAATATTTGCAATTTGATGTGCAAAATGCAACACAAGTGAAGACAGCGGAAAGATAATTTACTCCACAAGAGATAAAAGGAAGGTAAACTTGGGTGTAGGTTTCAGATTTCTTTGTAGGCCTAATCTAGGACTGAGTTAGACATAGTTACTGTGTTACACCAATCATTTCAGACTACATGTAATCACAGATGGTATCTGTGACCATTATGTTGATTGTAGGCCTATTCCCATTTCAAACTTAACCCCGGCCTGGTGTCTAAACCAACTGGTGTCTAAACCAACTGTGTCTGGTGTCTAAACCAACTGTGTCTGGTGTCTAAACCAACTGTGTCTGGTGTCTAAACCAACTGTGCCTGGTGTCTAAACCAACTGTGCCTGGTGTCTAAACCAACTGTGCCTGGTGTCTAAACCAACTGTGTCTGGTGTCTAAACCAACTGTGTCTGGTGTCTAAACCAACTGTGTCTGGTGTCTAAACCAACTGTGCCTGGTGTCTAAACCAACTGTGCCTGGTGTCTAAACCAACTGTGTCTGGTGTCTAAACCAACTGTGTCTAAACCAACTGTGCCTGGTGTCTAAACCAACTGTGTCTGGTGTCTAAACCAACTGTGTCTGGTGTCTAAACCAACTGTGTCTGGTGTCTAAACCAACTGTGTCTGGTGTCTAAACCAACTGTGTAAACTGGTGTCTAAACCAACTGTGTCTGGTGTCTAAACCAACTGTGCCTGGTGTCTAAACCAACTGTGCCTGGTGTCTAAACCAACTGTGTCTGGTGTCTAAACCAACTGTGCCTGGTGTCTAAACCAACTGTGCCTGGTGTCTAAACCAACTGTGTCTGGTGTCTAAACCAACTGTGTCTGGTGTCTAAACCAACTGTGTCTGGTGTCTAAACCAAACCAACTGTAAACCAACTGTGTCTGGTGTCTAAACCAACTGTGTCTGGTGTCTAAACCAACTGTGTCTGGTGTCTAAACCAACTGTGCCTGGTGTCTAAACCAACTGTGTCTGGTGTCTAAACCAACTGTGTCTAAACCAACTGGTGTCTAAACCAACTGTGCCTGGTGTCTAAACCAACTGTGCCTGGTGTCTAAACCAACTGTGCCTGGTGTCTAAACCAACTGTGTCTGGTGTCTAAACCAACTGTGTCTGGTGTCTAAACCAACTGTGTCTGGTGTCTAAACCAACTGTGTCTGGTGTCTAAACCAACTGTGCCTGGTGTCTAAACCAACTGTGCCTGGTGTCTAAACCAACTGTGCCTGGTGTCTAAACCAACTGTGCCTGGTGTCTAAACCAACTGCCTGGTGTCTAAACCAACTGGTGTCTAAACCAACTGTGCCTGGTGTCTAAACCAACTGTGCCTGGTGTCTAAACCAACTGTGCCTGGTGTCTAAACCAACTGTGCCTGGTGTCTAAACCAACTGTGCCTGGTGTCTAAACCAACTGTGCCTGGTGTCTAAACCAACTGTGCCTGGTGTCTAAACCAACTGTGCCCGGTGTCTAAACCAACTGTGCCCGGTGTCTAAACCAACTGTGCCCGGTGTCTAAACCAACTGTGCCTGGTGTCTAAACCAACTGTGCCTGGTGTCTAAACCAACTGTGCCTGGTGTCTAAACCAACTGTGCCTGGTGTCTAAACCAACTGTGCCTGGTGTCTAAACCAACTGTGTCTGGTGTCTAAACCAACTGTGCCTGGTGTCTAAGGGCAACTGTTCTCCTGCCCTTTTTTTTAGGCACAAACTACTTCAATATACATATACTTCTATACATGTTTTAAACTAGCACACTAATACTTTCCTGGTTTAAACAAACCTGTTGCAAGTGTCTGCAGCTCTGTGCCTGTATCAGATAATACACCCCCCATTAGGCAAAGGCACGCCTAACTGCTCTGTTTTTCTCAGAGAAGATTAATATTCTAACTCGTCTCTCTCCTGATTACATTTCAAGTTTGCCTCTCCATTATGTGCACTGAGTGTACAAAACATTAGGAACACCTGCTCTTTCCATGGCATAGACTGGCCAGGTGAAAACTATGATCCGTTATTGATGTCACTTGTTAAATCCACTTCAATCAGTGTAGATAAAGGGGAGGAAACAGGTTAAAGAAGGATTTTTAAGTCTTGAGACAATTGAGAAAGGATTCTGCATGTGCCATTCAAAAGGTGAATTGGCAAGACAAAATAATGATGTGCCTTTGAATGGGGTATGGTAGTAGGTACCAGGCGCACCATTGTGAGTGTGTCAAGAACTGCAACACTGATGGGTTTTTCATGCTCAACAGTTTCCCATATCTATCAGGAATGGTCCACCACCCGAAGGCCATCCAGCCAACTTGAACCAACAGTGGGAAGCATTGAAGTCAATATGGGCCTGCATCCCTGTGGAACATTTTCAACACCTTGTAGAGTCCATGCACCAACGAACCGAGGCTGTTCTGAGGGCAAACGGGGGTGAAACTCACTATTAGGAAGATGTTCCTCATTTTTTGTACACTCATTGTAGTACCATTGCAAAGTTTAAAATTGAATATTTTTTCCACATTCATGCCAATATATTTGTGTGGTCAGTCATGTTTACAGTATGACATTGTGTGTTAATAAGACACCGAACAGTCATGTTTACAGTATGACATTGTGTGTTAATAAGACACCGAACAGTCATGTTTACAGTATGACATTGTGTGTTAATAAGACACCGAACAGTCATGTTTACAGTATGACATTGTGTGTTAATAAGACACTGAACAGTCATGTTTACAGTATGACATTGTGTGTTAATAAGACATGTTTAAATGTAAATGTAAATGTAATGTTTACAGTATGACATTGTGTGTTAATAAGACACTGAACAGTCATGTTTACAGTATGACATTGTGTGTTAATAAGACACTGAACAGTAATGTTTACAGTATGACATTGTGTGTTAATAAGACACTGAACAGTCATGTTTACAGTATGACATTGTGTGTTAATAAGACACTGAACAGTCATGTTTACAGTATGACATTGTGTGTTAATAAGACACTGAACAGTCATGTTTACAGTATGACATTGTGTTAATAAGACACTGAACAGTCATGTTTACAGTATGACATTGTGTGTTAATAAGACACTGAACAGTCATGTTTACAGTATGACATTGTGTTAATAAGACACTGAACAGTCATGTTTACAGTATGACATTGTGTGTTAATAAGACACTGAACAGTCATGTTTACAGTATGACATTGTGTGTTAATAAGACACTGAACAGTCATGTTTACAGTATGACATTGTGTGTTAATAAGACACTGAACAGTCATGTTTACAGTATCACACTGTGTGTTAATAAGACACTGAACAGTCATGTTTACAGTATGACATTGTGTGTTAATAAGACACTGAACAGTCATGTTTACAGTATGACATTGTGTTAATAAGACACTGAACATGCCTTTAGAGGAAATGTAAATATGTCTCGGTCCACTATAAACCCCTGAAGGGAAATGCCGATTTGTATCAACAATGTACAACATGACATAAAACATTTACTTTCAAAATTGCAAACATGTAGTTTGATTCTAAATAGCACCTGCAGGGCTAGAGGTGACATCTATTGGGGTATTTGAGAATGTTAAGCCCTCTACTTGTAGTTTCTCAGATGGTGGGGGAAAGAATGTAATACAGAAAACTTACTGTGATTTATAAAAATAAATGTATTCTACTAGCTACCTACCATTACCTTGAGAGACTAATGCAGTACAATACTTTTCATAGCGACATATTTGTCTTGTTACATAGCTGTGCAGAATGTCATTTAAAGAGACCAATTCCTAAGAAATAATAATTTTCAAGGTAAAAGTTATGCCAGAGGATAAAGTCTGACAGCATTGATTGTGAAAATGATTTTGTTGTCAGCCAGTGGATGGGTTACTGCAGTATGTAGCCTATGTATTGTATATATTTACTCATCAATTGACTTCATTCAAAGCCTCCTGTCAGAGATATGTGTATAGGTGGCAGGGAAGTCAGGCGCAGGAGAGTCAAACGGAGTGTAAAATGGAGTCTTTTAATAAATGTCCAAGTAACATGCTCCATAACACTAATAAGAAAAATGAATATAAACAAACATGGGTACGAGGACCCGTCACGCACCTATACAAAAACACTACACTGACAATAACCAATCTCTGACAAAGACATGAGGGGAAACAGAGGGTTAAATACACAACAGGTAATGAATGGGATTGAAAACAGGTGTGTGGGAAGACAAGACAAAACCAATGGAAAATGAAAAATGGATCAATGATGGCTAGAAGACCGGTGACGCGAACGCCGAACACCGCCCGAACAAGGAGAGGCAACGACTTCGGCAGAAGGCGTGACACCTCCAGAGAGGGGCCTTACTGCAATTAAACATAGCCCATGCAAATAATCAGATGATTACTGTAGCTGCTTTGTTATAAGATGTCATTTGTATGTGGCTAGCCTGGGGATTCTCATTGGCTGTCAACAAACCCCTTCATTGTTTGTTTTTTTGTTCACAGTAAGGTGGTAGCATGCAGTGATGCTGTGTTTGGTTAAGGTCCCTTAGATACATACCACAAAGCAAGATCAATGAGTTATCTAGCTAACGTTCAGAGATAACCGTTAAATCTCTGCGTCCTAAAATAAAAACCTGGAGCTAGTGGAGTATGCCTTATGGATTTCCCATTTTGTCCATCTTTGTTTACAAATGTGGAGTTGTTCCTGAATATTTTGGAAAGTTAGCTGGCTAACTCATTCAAACAAAATCTAGCCATTTTTTAAATTTAACCTTTATTTATCTAGGAAAGTCAGTTTAGAACAAATTCCTATTTACAATGACGGCCTACTCCGGCCAAACCCTAACCTAGACGACACTGGGCCAATTGTGCGCCGCCCTACGGGACTCCCAATCACGGCCGGTTGTGATAAAGCCCAGGATTGAACCAGGGTCTGTAGTGATGCCACTAGCACTGAGATGCAGTGCCTTTGACCGCTGAGCCCATTTAAAGTGCTTTTTTTTATCACAACACACTTAGCAGTAAAGAAGTGAAATGAAGGACATAAAAACAAAAACACAATAAATGAGATTAATAAAATAATATAAAACATGAATTCATTCTGATTTATAGGGCCTGAAATCATAATGTCAACCAAACCTCTAGACAAAAACTTGCCAGCCAAAAGGTGCCCTGGGCTCGTTTTCATCTGGAAGTTGGGTTGCTAAATGTCTGACTCCCTCCCAAATCTGTCTGTCCTTCTCCAGACTCATTTGTCATTTGCCTGGGTACCAGTCTGGAGTCTGCTTTTACTCTAGCCAACTGCTCTGGCACAAGGTAATGATGGAGTGTCCCTGAATGCTACCCAGGGTAGGGAATTCCTACTGGGATTCTCTAATATAATCAATTAGAGTATGAATAGTGGGCCAACTGAGTGGGAAAGAGAGTGAGAGGAGGACCTATAGCCAAGTTGCCCCCAGCACTAGTGGTGTAGAGTGACGTTTCCCCCAGCACTAGTGGTGTAGAGTGACGTTTCCCCCAGCACTAGTGGTGTAGAGTGACGTTTCCCCCAGCACTAGTGGTGTAGAGTGAAGTTGCCCCCAGCACTAGTGGTGTAGAATCCAGACGTTTCCCCAGCACTAGTGGTGTAGAGTGACGTTTCCCCCAGCACTAGTGGTGTAGAGTGACGTTCCCCCAGCACTAGTGGTGTAGAGTGATGTTTCCCCCAGCACTAGTGGTGTAGAGTGACGTTGCCCCCAGCACTAGTGGTGTAGAGTGAACTAGTGGTTGCCCCCAGCACTAGTGGTGTAGAGTGACGTTCCCCCAGCACTAGTGGTGTAGAGTGACGTTTCCCCCAGCACTAGTGGTGTAGAGTGAAGTTTGCCCCCAGCACTAGTAGTGGTGTAGAGTGAAGTTTGCCCCCAGCACTAGTGGTGTAGAGTGACGTTTCCCCAGCACTAGTGGTGTAGAGTGACGTTTCCCCCAGCACTAGTGGTGTAGAGTGACGTTTCCCCAGCACTAGTGGTGTAGAGTGACGTTTCCCAGCACTAGTGGTGTAGAGTGACGTTTCCCCCAGCACTAGTGGTGTAGAGTGACGTTTCAGCACCCCCAGCACTAGTGGTGTAGAGTGACGTTTCCCCCAGCACTAGTGGTGTAGAGTGACGTTTCCCAGCACTAGTGGTGTAGAGTGACGTTTCCCCCAGCACTAGTGGTGTAGAGTGACGTTTCCCCAGCACTAGTGGTGTAGAGTGACGTTTCCCCAGCACTAGTGGTGTAGAGTGACGTTTCCCCAGCACTAGTGGTGTAGAGTGACGCTTGCCCCCAGCACTAGTGGTGTAGAGTGACGTTTCCCCAGCACTAGTGGTGTAGAGTGACGTTTCCCCCAGCACTAGTGGTGTAGAGTGACGTTCCCCCAGCACTAGTGGTGTAGAGTGACGTTGCCCCCAGCACTAGTGGTGTAGAGTGACGTTTCCCCCAGCACTAGTGGTGTAGAGTGACGTTTCCCCAGCACTAGTGGTGTAGAGTGAAGTTGCCCCCAGCACTAGTGGTGTAGAGTGACGTTTCCCCAGCACTAGTGGTGTAGAGTGACGTTTCCCCCAGCACTAGTGGTGTAGAGTGACGTTTCCCCAGCACTAGTGGTGTAGAGTGAAGTTGCCCCCAGCACTAGTGGTGTAGAGTGACGTTTCCCCCAGCACTAGTGGTGTAGAGTGACGTTGCCCCCAGCACTAGTGGTGTAGAGTGAAGTTGCCCCAGCACTAGTGGTGTAGAGTGACCCCCCAGCACTAGTGGTGTAGAGTGACGTTTCCCCCAGCACTAGTGGTGTAGAGTGACGTTTCCCCAGCACCCAGCACTAGTGGTGTAGAGTGAAGTTTGCCCCCAGCACTAGTGGTGTAGAGTGAAGTTGCCCCCAGCACTAGTGGTGTAGAGTGACGTTTCCCCCAGCACTAGTGGTGTAGAGTGACGTTTGCCCCCAGCACTAGTGGTGTAGAGTGACGTTTCCCCAGCACTAGTGGTGTAGAGTGACGTTTCCCCAGCACTAGTGGTGTAGAGTGACGTTTCCCCCAGCACTAGTGGTGTAGAGTGACGTTTCCCCCAGCACTAGTGGTGTAGAGTGACGTTTCCCCAGCACTAGTGGTGTAGAGTGACGTTTCCCCCAGCACTAGTGGTGTAGAGTGACGTTTCCCCCAGCACTAGTGGTGTAGAGTGACGTTTCCCCCAGCACTAGTGGTGTAGAGTGACGTTTCCCCAGCACTAGTGGTGTAGAGTGAAGTTGCCCCAGGTGTGTGGGAAGACGTTTCCAGCACTAGTGGTGTAGATTCGTTTCCCCCAGCACTAGTGGTAGAGTGACGTTTCCAGCACTAGTGGTGTAGAGTGACGTTCCCCAGCACTAGTGGTGTAGAGTGACGTTTGCCCCCAGCACTAGTGGTGTAGAGTGACGTTTCCCCCAGCACTAGTGGTGTAGAGTGACGTTTCCCAGCACTAGTGGTGTAGAGTGACGTTTCCCCAGCACTAGTGGTGTAGAGTGACGTCCAGCACTAGTGGTGTAGAGTGACGTTTCCCCAGCACTAGTGGTGTAGAGTGACGTTTCCCCAGCACTAGTGGTGTAGAGTGAAGTTGCCCCCAGCACTAGTGGTGTAGAGTGAAGTTGCCCCCAGCACTAGTGGTGTAGAGTGACGTTTCCCCCAGCACTAGTGGTGTAGAGTGACGTTCCCAGCACCCCAGCACTAGTGGTGTAGAGTGACGTTGCCCCAGCACTAGTGGTGTAGAGTGACGTTTCCCCCAGCACTAGTGGTGTAGAGTGACGTTTTGACGTTTCCCCCAGCACTAGTGGTGTAGAGTGAAGTTGCCCCCAGCACTAGTGGTGTAGAGTGACGTTTCCCCAGCACTAGTGGTGTAGAGTGACGTTTCCCCCAGCACTAGTGGTGTAGAGTGACGTTTCCCCCAGCACTAGTGGTGTAGAGTGACGTTTCCCCCAGCACTAGTGGTGTAGAGTGACGTTTCCCCAGCACTAGTGGTGTAGTGACGTTGCCCCAGCACTAGTGGTGTAGAGTGACGTTTCCCCAGCACTAGTGGTGTAGAGTGACGTTTCCCCAGCACTAGTGGTGTAGAGTGAAGTTGCCCCAGCACTAGTGGTGTAGAGTGACGTTGCCCCCAGCACTAGTGGTGTAGAGTGACGTTTCCCCCAGCACTAGTGGTGTAGAGTGACGTTTCCCCCAGCACTAGTGGTGTAGAGTGACGTTTCCCCCAGCACTAGTGGGTGTACGTTTGCCCCCAGCACTAGTGGTGTAGAGTGAAGTTCCCCCAGCACTAGTGGTGTAGAGTGACGTTGCCCCAGCACTAGTGGTGTAGAGTGACGTTTCCCAGCACTAGTGGTGTAGAGTGACGTTGCCCCCAGCACTAGTGGTGTAGAGTGACGTTGCCCCAGCACTAGTGGTGTAGAGTGACGCTTTGCCCCCAGCACTAGTGGTGTAGAGTGACGTTTCCCCAGCACTAGTGGTGTAGAGTGACGTTTCCCCCAGCACTAGTGGTGTAGAGTGACGTTTCCCCCAGCACTAGTGGTGTAGAGTGAAGTTGCCCCAGCACTAGTGGTGTAGAGTGACGTTGCCCCAGCACTAGTGGTGTAGAGTGACGTTTCCCCCAGCACTAGTGGTGTAGAGTGACGTTTCCCCAGCACTAGTGGTGTAGAGTGACGTTTCCCCCAGCACTAGTGGTGTAGAGTGACGTTTCCCCAGCACTAGTGGTGTAGAGTGACGTTGCCCCAGCACTAGTGGTGTAGAGTGACGTTTCCCCAGCACTAGTGGTGTAGAGTGACGTTTCCCCAGCACTAGTGGTGTAGAGTGAAGTTGCCCCCAGCACTAGTGGTGTAGAGTGACGTTTCCCCAGCACTAGTGGTGTAGAGTGAAGTGACCCCCAGCACTAGTGGTGTAGAGTGACGTTGCCCCCAGCACTAGTGGTGTAGAGTGACGTTTCCCCCAGCACTAGTGGTGTAGAGTGACGTTTCCCCAGCACTAGTGGTGTAGAGTGACGTTTCCCCCAGCACTAGTGGTGTAGAGTCCCCCAGCACTAGTGGTGTAGAGTGACGTTTCCCCCAGCACTAGTGGTGTAGAGTGACGTTTTCCCCCAGCACTAGTGGTGTAGAGTGACGTTTCCCCAGCACTAGTGGTGTAGAGTGACGTTTCCCCAGCACTAGTGGTGTAGAGTGACGTTTCCCCAGCACTAGTGGTGTAGAGTGACGTTTCCCCAGCACTAGTGGTGTAGAGTGACGTTTGCCCCAGCACTAGTGGTGTAGAGTGACGTTTCCCCAGCACTAGTGGTGTAGAGTGACGTTTCCCCCAGCGCTAGTGGTGTAGAGTGACGTTTCCCCCAGCACTAGTGGTGTAGAGTGACGTTTCCCCCAGCACTAGTGGTGTAGAGTGACGTTTCCCCCTAGACAGTGATCTTAGATCAGTTTAGCATTTCCCCCACTAATGGTTAGGAGTAGTCCGGATTGGGAGAGGGGAAGCTGATGCTAGATCTGTACCTAGGGGAAACGTTACCCCTGAGCCACTATAAAGTTTTTTGGTCACGTACACAGTTTAGCAGATGTTATAGTGGGTGCAGCTTGTGTTACTAGCTCCTAACAGTGCAGTAAACTGTCAAAGCAGTGCAACCTGCAACAGACTGGGTGTATTTACATGTTATTATGATAACTGTATTCTTATAGTTTAACAAAACTTGGGCTGTATGACAAGTGTGTAAGGGGGGGGCTGACAGGTCCCAAAGGACAAGAGGAGAAGAGCGTAAGTCTCTCAGGAGTAGTGAAGAGATGAGGGTATTGTGTATTCCTTTCCGCCTGTCTTTCTGACTGTCGGTCTGACTGCCTGTCTGTCTGTCTGTCTGTCTGTCTGTCTGTCTGTCTGTCTGTCTGTCTGTCTGTCTGTCTGTCTGTCTGTCTGTCTGTCTGTCTGTCTGTCTGTCTGTTCGTGCGTGCAGACAGACAAACGCACACACACACACACACACACACACACACACACACACACACACACACACACACACACACACACACACACACACACACACACACACACACACACACACACACACACACACACACACACACACACACACCAGTAGCGACAATCAGTGCAGCGTGCTGTATTGAGGTAAAGGACCGGTATGTGTTCTTGATTAACACACAGTGTCTTCTGTGCTGTGGTCCTCTGTGTACATGATGATCGGACACATTACGCCACTCCCTCTTCTGTTCTCCTCTGTTGCTCCGTTTCCCTCTCTCTCTACTCCCTCCCTCTCACTTTTTCTCTCTACCTCTCTCCCAATCTCTCTCATCCCACTCTCCCTCCCTCTCTCACCATTTCTGTCTCCCTCTCTTTCCGGTCTCTCTCTCGCCCTTTCTCTCTCCCCCTCTCTCTCTTTCTGGAGTCCTGCCGTCTCTGTTTTCTTCGTCCTCCTCCTCTCTTGTTCCCTCTCCCTCCCTCTTACCTTCAGGAGCACAGGATGTGAGGAGAGCAGGTAGGAACATTCTCTCTTTTTTCTCTTCTCTGGGTCTTCTGTTTCTCTACGTCTGTTCTCTCTCTCTCTCCTGCTGGCAACAGTTTTTCATTCTGTATGTCTGTGACGGGTGTGTTGATGTCTTAATGTGTGTATAGTTGTTTCGGGGTTTGTATTTCGGGAGTGTGTGTGTGTGCATGTGTGTCAGTGGAGGCTGGTGGGAGATATAGGAGGACGGTTCATTGTAAAGGCTGGAATTGTATTAATGTAACGGAGTCAAACATGTGGTTTCCATATGGTTGATGTGTTTGATACCGTTCCATTAACTTCATCCCAGCCATTACAATGAGCCTGTCCTCCTATAGCACCTCCCACCAGCCTCCTCTGGTGTGTGTGTGTGTGTGTGTGTGTGTGTGTGTGTGTGTGTGTGTGTGTGTGTGTGTGTGTGTGTGTGTGTGTGTGTGTGTGTGTGTGTGTGTGTGTGTGTGTGTGTAGTAGGGTTTTGAGAAGTGTGTGCGTGTGTTTGTACAGTGTAGTAGAGTTTGGAAGGTGTGTGCATGCGTGTGTCTGTGTGCAACTGTGTGTGTGTGGAGGCTACAGTATATGACTGTGTGTGTGTAGAGGCTACAGTATATGACTGTGTGTGTGTAGAGGCTACAGTATATGACTGTGTGTGTGTAGAGAATACAGTATATGACTGTGTGTGTGTAGAGAATACAGTATATGACTGTGTGTGTGTAGAGAATACAGTATATGACTGTGTGTGTGTAGAGAATACAGTATATGACTGTGTGTGTGTAGAGAATACAGTATATGACTGTGTGTGTGTAGAGAATACAGTATATGACTGTGTGTGTGTAGAGAATACAGTATATGACTGTGTGTGTGTAGAGAATACAGTATATGACTGTGTGTGTGTAGAGAATACAGTAAATGACTGTGTGTGTGTAGAGAATACAGTATATGACTGTGTGTGTGTAGAGAATACAGTATATGACTGTGTGTGTGTAGAGAATACAGTATATGACTGTGTGTGTGTAGAGAATACAGTATATGACTGTGTGTGTGTAGAGAATACAGTATATGACTGTGTGTGTGTAGAGAATACAGTATATGACTGTGTGTGTGTAGAGAATACAGTATATGACTGTGTGTGTGTAGAGAATACAGTATATGACTGTGTGTGTGTAGAGAATACAGTATATGACTGTGTGTGTGTAGAGAATACAGTATATGACTGTGTGTGGATTTGCCTCCTCGCCGGCTCTCTGTTCCGACGTGTCTCTCTGTTTTGATGTGTCTCTCTGTTCCGACGTGTCTCTCTGTTCAGACGTGTCTCTCTGTTCAGACGTGTCTCTCTGTTCTGACGTGTCTCTCTGTTCCGACGTGTCTCTCTGTTCCGACGTGTCTCTCTGTTCAGACGTGTCTCTCTGTTCAGACGTGTCTCTCTGTTCCGACGTGTCTCTCTGTTCAGACGTGTCTCTCTGTTCCGACGTGTCTCTCTGTTCAGACGTGTCTCTCTGTTCCGACGTGTCTCTCTGTTCAGACGTGTCTCTCTGTTCTGACGTGTCTCTCTGTTCCGACGTGTCTCTCTGTTCAGACGTGTCTCTCTGTTCCGACGTGTCTCTCTGTTCCGACGTGTCTCTCTGTTCCGACGTGTCTCTCTGTTCTGACGTGTCTCTCTGTTCAGACGTGTCTCTCTGTTCAGACGTGTCTCTCTGTTCCGACGTGTCTCTCTGTTCCGACGTGTCTCTCTGTTCTGACGTGTCTCTCTGTTCAGACGTGTCTCTCTGTTCTGACGTGTCTCTCTGTTCAGACGTGTCTCTCTGTTCAGACGTGTCTCTCTGTTCTGACGTGTCTCTCTGTTCTGATGTGTCTCTCTGTTCTGACGTGTCTCTGTTCAGACGTGTCTCTCTGTTCAGACGTGTCTCTCTGTTCAGACGTGTCTCTCTGTTCCGACGTGTATCTCTGTTCCGACGTGTCTCTGTTCTGATGTGTCTCTCTGTTCAGACGTGTCTCTCTGTTCCGACGTGTCTCTCTGTTCCGACGTGTCTCTCTGTTCCGACGTGTCTCTCTGTTCTGATGTGTGTCTCTCTCCTCAGCGACCGCTCAAGTGGAGCCAGAGCAGAGATGCTGTTAGCCCAGAGGCTTGGCTTGTTGAGTTGACCACAGGACACAGATTGCTTTCTGTTCTGTTATTTTCATGCTCCTCATATCGTAGAGAATGAAGACAGCTTCTGTTCTAAGGTTCAACTATCAACAAGAACTCACGGTCTCACTTCAGTATTCAACGTTTGTCCAGGGGGGGAATTAACATCACATTTCAATGGTAAATTTGAGGCATTAATTCCGACTGGTTAAGGTAAGGGTTAAAACAGAAAAAACTGAAACGACTGTCTAGCACTGGGACTGAACCCACAATTATCAGGCCGGAGGTTTAAGCGGTTCCTCTATCCCAATCCACAACACCCTAGCAAACCGCCAGCCTACTATATGGTAATAGGTGCTCACGTTGCCCCTAGTGAACAGTATGGAGACATCTACCCACATCCTGGGGACCCAGACAAACATTGAATACTGAAGTTGATTAGGTCTGAGCTGGCTGCAACTATGGGGATTCACTACTTTAAAGAGGTCATCTGGGATTAGTATATACGTTTTTAGACTTTTAAATGATTTATAGATATCATTGTTTCTTGAAAAATATAACTTATGAATGCCTTATGAGCTTAGTTCAATAGGTATAGTAGTTGAATCCCAGATATCTACAATTATGTGTTTCGAACGATACAGCTTCTTTTCTAAGGGACCATTTTTTACTACGATTCTGTCAATGCATTAGTTTCAGTGCTGCAGTGAGTAAACCTAAAAGAAATGACTGCAGCACTGTACCAACAGTCAGAGTAGCTATGACCCAAATCAGTGAGAGGCGGATAGAGATTGGGATCCTTCAGTTTTTTATACTGCAAAGTCGGCACTTTAGAAATGTATCAGAGAAAACACTTGTTTTAAATGTCTTCAGGAACGCAGAGAGTATCTTCTCCAATTAAACCTGCTATCATTCTAGTGGAACTAACTCACTTATTTAATTTAATGGGACCTGAGATATCAGAGAGTTCAGTCCAAAAGATGATGATTATGTTCTGCTATATGTTGCTTTTAGCAAGTCGATATACCAGAGTCAGTATATCCCTACACACTCACATAGTTTACACAAGGCATACCTTTTTCCACTAAACAATACATGCATGTACAGACACACACACACACACACACACACACACACACACACACACACACACACACACACACACACACACACACACACACACACACACACACACACACACACACACACACACACACACACACACACACACACACACACACACACACACACACACCTAACATTGATTCAGAAGCACAGCCATCAAGAATAATAAGATAGAAGTCAATGCTCAGATCAATTTCAGCGCAGAAAATGATGTTAACATTGACACATTAGAGGTTTTACTTAAAATAGTATCTGCTCTGTTGATGTTTTCACTGCAGTGGGGGGAAATATAGATTTAGATATATTCTCTCCTAGCTGTGACCCATGGGCACCAGTCTGCTCCAGCTTTAGCTAAAGATGTAGCACTGTGTTGCAGTCCGTCTAGCCCTATTTGACATGCCTACAGTATTTTGGGGCTGTATATATCAAGTGTCTCAGAGTATAAGTGCAGAGTATCAGTTTTGCCTTTTAATGAATAAGATGACATGGACAGGGGAGATCTGATCCTAGATCAGCACTCCTACTCTGAGACGTTTGATACATATGCCCCCTGATCAGATTATTGGTGCGTTCTGTTTCCAATGACTTGCAGATATTACCAACATTACTCCTGTTTTCAATCCATGAGGCTTCGGATGTCTGGCTACGCAGTAGAAATTGAATGCTGTCATCGATAAACAGAGAGAAGTGTGTGTGAGAGAGAGGAATGGGTTTTGGCCTATGCTTCCTTTAGGCCATAGGTGTGATCTCTGACTTCCAGAGAACTGAGAAGATCAAAGAGAGAACTTCTCTTAGGGAATAATTAACAACCGTCAATTAGCAGGAAAGGTACCAGATGCGGGCTGGTCTAGCAGTAGTGCTGCCGCCCCTGGACTGCTCACCCCTGAAGGCAACAGATCAATCCCCAGTACAATGCCTGTTGTCTTTCACTTGAATGGCCATCACATTTAAATATCCCTCTGAAGTCTTTCAACTGCTTGAAGGATTTTGTTTTAATATCAATTCATATTTTGAGCATATGTGTGTTTGTGTTACCTTTATTTATCTATGCAAGTCAGTTAAGAACAAATTCTTATTTACAATGACAGCCTACCCCAGCCAAACTCGGACAACACTGGGCCAATTGTGCGCCGCCTTATGGGACTCCCAATCACAGCCAGATGTGATACAGCCTGGATTTGAACCAGGGACTGTAGTGACATCTCGTGCACTGAGATGCAGTGTCTTAGACCGCTGCACCACTCAGGAGTGTCTGTGTGTGTCCGCGTCAAACTTGAGTGTGTTTGTGTGTGTGTATGTGTGTGTTTTGTAAGTTCAATATATCCTCTGGGTGTAGCTCAGGTATCATAATGAATGTAGAACAGATGAACTGTCTGAGGCAACAGTGAATTGTATAGTTCTATATCTGAATCACTACTTCAGAGATAAGATTCACCCCGTCATGAATAACAGAAACAATACAACTCTGTTTGGCCCAAGAAGCTGAAAAGGAGATTGGTAAGCCTAATGGAACAAGTAGTGGAGGCAAGCCTTCACCCCAAAGGCTCCTGATAAAGAAGCACCTCAATATGTGCAGGTTGACGTCTATCATCATGAGTCTTGTCCTGGAGGCAGAACTGAGTTTCCGCTAGATGGGCCAGCTACAAAGTCAAAATTGGCTTTATTGTAAAAATTAATTAATACAAAAATGTGCTTTTTTATGGTTAGGCATTATGGTTAGCAGTGTGGTTAAGGTTAGGGTCCAAATCAGATGTTATGACTTTGCAGCAGAGTGACACTCTGCCTAGCTGCCTCCAGTACATGAGGAATCTCAATAAATGCCAACCTGCTCAATATTTATGATGTGCTATGTAGACTGAAGTGTTGAGACTGCTTAGCTTTATCCACAATCCATTTTATGTCTCTTTCAGTTTCAGAAAGTATTCAGACAAGGTTACTCATCATACAAGCATAGTTTTTCAAACCCCTCTGCGGCAGTCTGGGCTAATGAGACGATCAGTTGAGAGATCAGAAAACTTAAAGCTCTTTAGAATAGCTTTTCTACTACTTTTCTTAGATAATTCTACCACAGTCTAGTACACTTTCCAGGCCCAAGCCAATTCAACAATGCAATCTCCGCAGGGAACATTGCCTTTTAAAAGCCGGATTGTGGACAACCCACAATCAGATTGATTGCCGGCCAAACATTCTGCTGAGCAGGCCCAATGTGTTGCATCTAACAGGAGTCCAGAGTTCTATTTCCATGTCTTTGGACTGAGCAGGCAGTCTGGGCTGGGCATGAGAGAGAGAGAGAGAGAGAGAGAGAGAGAGAGACACTGAGCTGGCAGGGGAAGAGCTTGTTGCTCTTTGGATCAGTATCAGTAGTAGGGTCTATTTAGAAATGATTACCGCTATCAGTATTGACATCGGAGTTCCTTGATGGGCACTTAAAGAGGCATTATAGTAAATCTCACCTGCCATCGGACATTGCTCTTCAGAGGATCCTGCCCTGTTGTCTTGCCCTGGGTTTGCAATCCATCCAAGATTAGTTGCCAGGAATTCTCCATCTAATGACTATATGGCTTGCATCGCAAATGGCACCTTTATCCCTACATAGTGCACTACTAGGGCTCTGCTCAAATGGTTTTATTTATTGAATCAGGCAAGGCAGTTAAAGAACAAATGATTAATTACAATGACAGCCTACACCAACCAAACCCAGGTGATGCTGGGCCAATAGTGCACTGCCCAATCATATCTGGTTGTGATACAGCCTGGATTTGAACCAGGACATCTGTAGTGACACCACTAGCACTGAAATGCAGTGCCTTAGACCACTGCACCACTCAGGAGCCCACTAAAGCTGTTGCACTAAATAGGGGAAATTGGGTCATTTGGGACACAACCCATACTTAAGGTGCCAGGAATGGAAGAGTAGATTTTTGATCAATGAATGACAATACTACTACAGCTAGAATATCTTATTCTGAGATACTGATACTTCCGTTGCCATAGTTATTCTGTAGCTAGTTAGGAGATACTGATACTTCCGTTGCTATAGTTATTCTGTAGCTAGTTAGGAGATACTGATACTTTCGTTGCTATAGTTATTCTGTAGCTAGTTAGGAGATACTGATACTTCCGTTGCTATAGTTATTCTGTAGCTAGTTAGGAGATACTGATACTTCCGTTGCTATAGTTATTCTGTAGCTAGTTAGGAGATACAGATACTTCTGTTGCTATAGTTATTCTGTAGCTAGTTATTAGGAGATACTGATACTTCCGTTGCTATAGATATTCTGTAGCTAGTTAGGAGATACTGATACTTCCTATAGTTATTCTGTAGCTAGTTAGAGATAGATATTCTAGTATAGCTAGTTAGGAGATACTGATACTTCCGTTGCTATTGTTATTCTGTAGCTAGTTAGGAGATACTTATACTTCCGTTGCCATAGTTGTTCTGTAGCTAGTTAGGAGATACTGATACTTCCGTTGCTATAGTTATTCTGTAGCTAGTTAGGAGATACTGATACTTCTGTTGCTATAGTTATTCTGTATCTAGTTAGGAGATACTGATACTTTCGTTGCTATAGTTATTCTGTAGCTAGTTATTAGGAGATACTGATACTTCCGTTGCTCTAGTTATTCTGTAGCTAGTTAGGAGATACTGATACTTCCGTTGCTATAGTTATTCTGTAGCTAGTTAGGAGATACTGATACTTACTTTTGTTGCTAGGAGATAGTTATTCTGCTAGTTATTCTAGTTATTAGGAGATACTGATACTTCCGTTGCTATAGTTATTCTGTAGCTAGTTATTAGGAGATACTGATACTTCCGTTGCTATAGTTATTCTGTAGCTAGTTAGGAGATACTGATACTTCCGTTGCTATAGTTATTCTGTAGCTAGTTAGGAGATACTGATACTTCTGTTGCTATAGTTATTCTGTAGCTAGTTAGGAGATACTGATACTTCCGTTGCTATAGTTATTCTGTAGCTAGTTATTAGGAGATACTGATACTTCCGTTGCTATAGTTATTCTGTAGCTAGTTATTAGGAGATACTGATACTTCCGTTGCTATAGTTAATCTGTAGCTAGTTAGGAGATACTGATACTTTCGTTGCTATAGTTATTCTGTAGCTAGTTGGGAGATACTGATACTTCCGTTGCTATAGTTATTCTGTAGCTAGTTAGGAGATACTGATACTTCCGTTGCTATAGTTATTCTGTAGCTAGTTACGAGATACTGATACTTCCGTTGCTATAGATATTCTGTAGCTAGTTAGGAGATACTGTATACTTCCGTTGCTATAGTTATTCTGTAGCTAGTTAGGAGATGCTGATACTTCCGTTGCTATAGTTATTCTGTAGCTAGTTAGGAGATACTGATACTTCCGTTGCTGTAGTTATTCTGTAGCTAGTTAGGAGATACTGATAGTTATTCTGTAGCTAGTTAGGAGATACTGATACTTCCGTTGCTATAGTTATTCTGTAGCTAGTTAGGAGATACTGATACTTCCGTTGCTATAGTTATTCTGTAGCTAGTTAGGAGATGCTGATACTTCCGTTGCTATAGTTATTCTGTAGCTAGTTAGGAGATACTGATACTTCCGTTGCTATAGTTATTCTGTAGCTAGTTAGGAGATACTGATACTTCCATTGCTATAGTTATTCTGTAGCTAGTTAGGAGATACTGATACTTCCGTTGCTATAGTTATTCTGTAGCTAGTTAGGAGATACTGATACTTCCGTTGCTATAGTTATTCTGTAGCTAGTTAGGAGATACTGATACTTCCGTTGCTATAGTTATTCTGTATCTAGTTAGGAGATACTGATACTTCCGTTGCTATAGATATTCGGTAGCTAGTTAGGAGATACTGCTACTTCCGTTGCTATAGTTATTCTGTATCTAGTTATTAGGAGATACTGATACTTCCGTTGCTATAGATATTCTGTAGCTAGTTAGGAGATACTGATACTTCCGTTGCTATAGTTATTCTGTAGCTAGTTAGGAGATACTGATACTTCCGTTGCTATAGTTATTCTGTAGCTAGTTAGGAGATACTGATACTTCCGTTGCTATAGTACTCTGTAGCTAGTTAGGAGATACTGTATACTTCCGTTGCTATAGTTATTCTGTAGCTAGTTAGGAGATACTGATACTTCTGTTGCTATAGTTATTCTGTATCTAGTTAGGAGATATTGATACATCCGTTGCTATAGATATTCTGTAGCTAGTTAGGAGATACTGATACTTCCATTGCTATAGTTATTCTGTAGCTAGTTAGGAGATACTGATACTTCCGTTGCTATAGTTATTCTGTATCTAGTTAGGAGATACTGATACTTCCGTTGCTATAGTTATTCTGTAGCTAGTTAGGAGATACTGATACTTCCGTTGCTATAGTTATTCTGTAGCTAGTTAGGAGATACTGATACTTCCGTTGCTATAGTTATTCTGTAGCTAGTTAGGAGATACTGATACTTCCGTTGCTATAGTTATTCTGTAGCTAGTTAGGAGATACTGATACTTCCGTTGCTATTGTTATTCTGTAGCTAGTTAGAGATACAGATACTGATACTTCTGTTGCTATAGTTATTCTGTAGCTAGTTATTAGGAGATACTGATACTTCCGTTGCTATAGTTATTCTGTAGCTAGTTAGGAGATACTGATACTTCCGTTGCTATAGTTATTCTGTATCTAGTTAGGAGATACTGATACTTTCGTTGCTATAGTTATTCTGTAGCTAGTTAGGAGATACTGATACTTCCGTTGCTATAGTTATTCTGTAGCTAGTTAGGAGATACTGTATACTTCCGTGGCTATTTACTGTCAACATTACATTTCATTTAAATTACTATTAGCTGTGCTCTGTTGTTCTGTGGTCTGGAAAGTGTTTGATTTTGTTTACTTTGCTGTAGTGTGTAATCGTTTTTAGTGTTGTTAACAGTCAGTGTGTCTGTCTATCTGTGTGTGTCTGTATGAAAAATCAAATCAAATCAAATGTTATTGGTCTGATACACATGGTTAGCAGATGTTAATACGAGTGTAGCTAAATGCTTGTGCAGTAATATCTAACAAGTAATTAACAATTCCATGGGATGGAATAAGAATATGTACATATAAATATATGTATAAGCGATGACCGAGCAGCATAGGCAAGATACAATAGATGGTATAAAATACAGTATATACATGTGAGATGAGCAAGGTAAGATATGTAAACATTATTAAAGTGACTAGTGATCCATTTATTAAAGTGTCCTATGATTTTGAGTCTGTATGTAGGCAGAAGCCTCTGTGTTAGTTATGGCTGTTTAATGGTCTGATGGCCTTGAGATAGAAGCTGTTTTTCAGTCTCTCGTTCCCAGCTTTCATGCACCTGTACTGACTTCACCTTCTGGATGGAAGTGGGGGGAACAGGCAGTGGCTCGGGTGGCTGTTGTCCTTGATGATATTTTTGGCCTTCCTGTGACATCGGGTGCTGTAGGTGTCCTGGAGGGCAGGTAGTTTGCCACCGGTGATGCGTTGTGCAGACCTCACTACCCTCAAATCAAATCAAGTCTTTGGAGAGCCTTGTGGTTGTGGGCGGTGCAGTTGCCGTACCAGGAGGATGCTCTCAATTTTGCATTTGTAAAGGTTTGAGGGTTTCAGGTGATAAGCCTTCTTCACCACACTGTCTGTGTGGGTGGAACATTTCAATTTGTCCGTGATGTGTACGCCGAGGAACTTAAAATTTCCGCCGTTTTTACTACTGTCCCGTCGATGTGGATAGGGGGGTGCTCCCTCTGCTGTTTCCTGAAGTCAACGGTCATCTCCTTTATTTTGTTGACGTTGAGTGAGAGGTTGTTTTCCTGACACCACACTCAGAGGGCCCTCACCTCCTCCCTGTAGGCCGTCTCGTCGTTGTTGGTAATCAAGCCCACTACTGTTGTGTCGTCTGCAAACTTGATGATTGAGTTGGAGGCATGTATGGCCACGCTGTCATGGGTGAACAGGGAGGACAGGAGGGGGCTGAGCACGTACTCGTGGGGCCCCGGATGTTGAAGATCAGCGAAGTGCAGATGTTGTTTCCTACCCTCACCACCTGGGGGCGGCCCGTCAGAAAGTCCAGGACCCAGTTTCACAGGGCGGGGTTGAGATCCAGGGTCTCAAACTTAATGATGAACTTTGAGGGAACTATGGTGTTGAATGCTGAGCTGTAGTCAATGAACAGCATTCTTACATAGGTATTACTCTTGTCCAGATGGGATAGGGCAGTGTGATGGTGATTGCATCTTCTGTGGACCTAATGGGGCGGTATGCAAATTGAAGTGGGTCTAGGGTATCAGGTAAGGTGGAGGTGATATGATCCTAGCCTTGCGAGGGTTAACACGTTTAAATGTCTTAAATGTCAGCCACAGAGAAGGATAGGGGCCCGAGGGTTAACAGTCCTTGGTAGCAGGCTGCATTGGTGGCACTGTATTATCCTCGAGGTGGGCAAAGGTGTTTATTTTGTCTGGAAGCAGGACATCGGTGTCCGTGATGTGGCTGGTTTTCTTTTTTGTAGTCCGTAATTGCCTGTAGACCCTGACACAAATGTCTCGTGTCTGAGCAGTTGAATTGCGACTCCACTTTGTCTCTATACCGACATTTCACTTGTTTGAATGCCTTGCGGAGGGAAAAACAACACTGTTTATTTTCAGCCATATTCCCAGTCATCTTTCCGTGGTTGAATGTAGTGGTGTGGGCTTTCAGTCTTGTTCGGATGCTGCCATCTATCCACAGTTTCTGGTTAGGGTAGGTTTAAATAGTCACACTGGGTACAACATCTCCAATGCACTTCCTTATAAACTCACTCACCGAAAGCGTATAAATCAATGTTATTCTCTGAGGCTGCCTGGATCATTTCCCAGTCCGCGTGATCAAAACAATCTTGAAGCGTGGATTCCGATTGGTCAGACCAGCGTTGAATAGTTCTTGTCATGGGAACATCCTGTTTGACTTTCTGCCTGTAGGACAGTAGGGGCTAAATGGATTTGTGGTTAGATTTGCCGGGCGGGGGAGGGCCTCCATCTACCTCTTCTGCCGCAACTTTGTTTTGGGTCGGCCTCTGGGATTAGATCCTGGATTCTATAATGATTGTGTTCTGCAGGCTTTGATTTCCCATTGTTTACCCACAGTTACCAAGGACTAATTCTATTGGTATTGGGTGTGACTGGCCCGGTAGACACACACACACACACACACACACACACACACACACACACACACACACACACACACACACACACACACACACACACACACACACACACACACACACACACACACACACACACACACACACACACACACACACACACACACACACACACACACACACACACACACACACACTTTCTCTCTCTCTCTGACTGACTGTGGACACAGTTTCTGTCACATAGGCTGAACACACAAAACAGACTGCACTGATGAACGGCTGAAAGAAGACGGCGGCCGTCTTGTCACCTCTGACCACAGAACACCGACTGTAATTTTCTTTTCATTTCCTGACGATTCTACATGTAGAATCGCCACCGTTAGTGTAAAACCCAGCAGTTTATCACCCAGCCACCCGCTGCTTTAAAGTTCACATTAATGTATAGGAAACAAACTCTTATTGGGGCATAAAATATCAACCCAAGAGGTATCTTTTGTGTAGAACCAGCAGGGTGGTTCCAGGTGAAATCCTACCCAGGTTTTGGGGTCACCTTGCTGGGGCAGGAAAATCCTAAAGAGTCCTTAGCAGACAATCAGGAACCCAGGGGGAAATCATTGGTCCTGTCAAGGCCACAACAAACAGGGACATATATTTATGGTGTTTTAGTTTCCTTTCCCACCCACCTCCCTAAAAAACATGCCACCTCAGCGGTTAGCTTTAAATCCTTAGCTAGCGACTCCAGCGAGGGGTTGTGTGGAGCAGTATTGTGTGGAATCCAAGTGCCAGGCCTTTCCCTGAAGTACTTTGTGGGTCTTTGGACTGAAACTCCAAGAGAAGAAGTGAAAGAAACAGAAAGAGAGGTTCTTGTTCCTCTGAAGGATCTCTGTCCTCCATCTGGCCCTGTTGTTCAGACAGAGGAGTCAGTGAACATGAACACAGAACGGATCAGACAGAGGAGTCAGTGGACAGAAAAGATGCATGGTTTCTCTGTGTCTTTTCATCCCTCTCTCCCCGGTCTCTTTCTCTCTTTCTCCCTCTGTCTTTTGCTCATTTTTCAACCCCCCTTCTCTCTTGTTTTTCTCTCTCTCTCTTTCTCTCCCTCTCTCATTCCCTCCCCTCTTTTTCCTCTCTCTTCCTTCTCTGTTTCTCCATTCTCTCTCTTCTCTCCCTCTTTTTCCTTCTATTCCTCTTTTCTCTCTTTTTCCTCTTCTCTTCCCTCTCTCTCCTTCCCTCTTTCTGTCCCTCTCTCCTTCCCTCTCTTTCTGTCCCTCTCTCCTTCCCTTTCTTTCTCTCCCTCTCTCCTTCCAACTCTTTCTCTCCCTCTCTCCTTCCCTCTCTTTCTCCCTCTCCTTCCCTCTCTTTCTCTCCCTCTCTCCTTCCCTCTCTTTCTGTCCCTCTCTCCTTCCCTCTCTTTCTTTCCCTCTCTCCTTCCCTCTCATTCTCTCCCGCTCTCCTTCCCTCTCATTCTCTCCCTCTCTCCTTCCCTCTCATTCTCTCCCTCTCTCTGTCCTTCCCTCTTTCTGTCCCTCTCTCCTTCCCTCTCTTTCTCCCTCTCTCCTTCCCTCTCTTTCTCTCCCTCTCTCCTTCCCTCTCATTCTCTCCCTCTCTCCTTCCCTCTCTTTCTGTCCCTCTCTCCTTCCCTCTCATTCTCTCCCTCTCTCCTTCCCTCTCTTTCTGTCCCTCTCTCCTTCCCTCTCTTTCTTTCCCTCTCTCCTTCCCTCTCATTCTCTCCTGCTCTCCTTCCCTCTCATTCTCTCCCTCTCTCCTTCCCTCTCTTTCTTTCCCTGTCTCCTTCCCTCTCATTCTCTCCCGCTCTCCTTCCCTCTCATTATCTCCCTCTCTCCTTCCCTCTCATTCTGTCCCGCTCTCCTTCCCTCTCATTATCTCCCTCTCTCCTTCCCTCTCATTCTCTCCACAATCCTTCCCCTCTCATTATATCCCTCTCTCCTTCCCTCTCTCTGTCCTTCCCTCTCTTTCTCTCCCTCTCTCCTTCCCTCTCTCTCTCTCCCTCTCTCCTTCTCTCTCTTTCTCTCCCTCTCTCCTTCCCTCTCATTATCTCCCTCTCTCCTTCCCTCTCATTCTCTCCCGCTCTCCTTCCCTCTCATTATCTCCCTCTCTCCTTCCCTCTCATTCTCTCCCGCTCTCCTTCCCTCTCATTATCTCCCTCTCTCCTTCCCTCTCATTCTCTCCCGCTCTCCTTCCCTCTCATTATCTCCCTCTCTCCTTCCCTCTCATTATCTCCCTCTCTCCTTCCCTCTCATTCTCTCCCGCTCTCCTTCCCTCTCATTATCTCCCTCTCTCCTTCCCTCTCATTCTCTCCCGCTCTCCTTCCCTCTCATTATCTCCCGCTCTCCTTCCCTCTCATTATCTCCCTCTCTCCTTCCCTCTCATTCTCTCCCACACTCCTTCCCTCTCATTATCTCCCTCTCTCCTTCCCTCTCTCTGTCCTTCCCTCTCTTTCTGTCCCTCTCTCCTTCCCTCTTTCTCTCCCTCTCTCCTTCTCTCTCTTTCTCTCCCTCTCTCCCACCCTCTCTTTCTCTCCCTCTCTCCTTCCCTCTCTTTCTCCCTCTCTTTCTCTCCATCTCACCTTCCCTCTCTTTCTCCCTCTCGCCTTCCCTCTTTCTCTCCCTCTCTCCTTCTCTCTCTTTCTCTCCCTCTCTCCCACCCTCTCTTTCTCTCCCTCTCTCCTTCCCTCTCTTTCTCCCTCTCTCCTTCCCCCTTTCTCTCCCTCTCTCCTTCTCTCTCTTTCTCTCCCTCTCTCCCACCCTCTCTTTCTCTCCATCTCGCCTTCCCTCTCTTTCTCCCTCTCGCCTCCCCTCTCTTTCTCTCCCTCTCGTCCTTCTATCTAGCAAGTGTTCTCTGTCTCTCCTTCCCTCTCTTTCCCTCCTCTCTCTCCTTCCCTCTCTTTGTCTCCCTCTCTCCTTCCCTCTCTTTCTCTCCCTCTGCCACCCTTTACCCACTCTTCCCCTCCCTCTCCATCCCTCTATCTAGCAAGTGTTACTCTGTCTCTCTCCCTTTACCCACTCTTCCCCTCCCTCTCCGTCCCTCTATCTAGCAAGTGTTACTCTGTCTCTCTCCCTTTACCCACTCTTCCCCTCCCTCTCCGTCCCTCTATCTAGCAAGTGTTACTCTGTCTCTCTCCCTTTACCCACTCTTCCCTCCCTCTCCGTCCCTCTATCTAGCAAGTGTTACTCTGTCTCTAAACCCTTTACCCACTCTTCCCCTCCCTCTCCGTCCCTCTATCTAGCAAGTGTTACTCTGTCTCTCTCTCCTTTACCCACTCTTCCCCTCCCTCTCCGTCCCTCTATCTAGCAAGTGTTACTCTGTCTCTCTCCCTTTACCCACTCTTCCCTCCCTCTCCGTCCCTCTATCTAGCAAGTGTTACTCTGTCTCTCTCTCCCTTTACCCACTCTTCCTCCCTCTCCGTCCCTCTATCTAGCAAGTGTTACTCTGTCTCTCTCTCCCTTTACCCACTCTTCCCCTCCCTCTCCGTCCCTCTATCTAGCAAGTGTTACTCTGTCTCTCTCCCTTTACCCACTCTTCCCCTCCCTCTCCGTCCCTCTATCTAGCAAGTGTTACTCTGTCTCTCTCTCCCTTTACCCACTCTTCCCCTCCCTCTCCTGTGGCAGATGGGTAAGGATGAATAGAGTCAGCAGCTAGACTCTTTAACCCCGACACCACACCAGACAACACCATACAAGACACAGAGATTAAGGCTTTTCTAAACAATTCAACCAAACATGCACTGTGGAAACAAACTCACAATAGAACTCATTCACGGCTGACAGTCATAAATGCCGTTTATCCATCTTTTGCAGACATTCAAAGCAATTTCGTCCTTCACTCAATAAGATCCATAGACGAAAACACGAAATCATAGACAAAAACACTGTAGTTGTGTCTAAACTGCCAACAAAGCCTGCTTTATAGCAGTGATTGAGTGATTAGGCAATAAATTCATGTTTACTGGATTAAGGAAAGACGTAAAACTACATTTGATTTGTTATTTTTCTGCATGGTAGGATGGAATGAACTCTGCCGTAGGACATACATACAGCAAATTGCTTAAGCAATTAAACTCTTCCTCTAAATCAGCCTCTGACTGTGTCCCAAATGGCACACTATTCCCTATACAGTACACTACTGTTGAGCAGGGCCCATAAAATATTCCCTAAATAGTACACTACTGTTGAACAGGGCCAATAGACTATTCCCTATACAGTACACTACTGTTGAGCAGGGCCCATAGACTATTCCCTATATAGTACACTACTGTTGAGCAGGGCCCATAGACTATTCCCTATATAGTACACTACTGTTGAGCAGGGCCCATAGACTATTCCCTATATAGTACACTACTGTTGAGCAGGGCCCATAGACTATTCCCTATATAGTACACTACTGTTGAACAGGGCCCATAGACTATTCCCTATATAGTACACTACTGTTGAGCAGGGCCCATAGACTATTCCCTATATAGTACACTACTGTTGAGCAGGGCCCATAGACTATTCCCTATATAGTACACTACTGTTGAGCAGGGCCCATAGACTATTCCCTATATAGTACACTACTGTTGAGCAGGGCCCATAGACTATTCCCTATATAGTACACTACTGTTGAGCAGGGCCCATAGACTATTCCCTATATAGTACACTACTGTTGAGCAGGGCCCATAGACTATTCCCTATATAGTACACTACTGTTGAGCAGGGCCCATGTGGAGCTAGTCTCCCAGGTAGTGGAGGAGATGCCTGGTACGAGTGATGGGCTGCTAGTGGGGAGTGTTGAGAGGGATGTGGTAGAAGGGAGTCAAGGGTCTGTGTCCTCAGTTGAGGAGGATCGGGAGAAGGATAAGGATATCTCTATTGATAAGATAGCAGATGGTGACGACTCAATTTACAATCTAGAGGAGGTAAATGGGTTCCTGGATCAGACTTTTGGGAAATCTGTCAAATTGGCAGATTTATTTGATGTTTATAAGTTTGTGAGGTCATCTGTGATGTTACAGAAGACGGTGTGGTTAGACCAGTTGAGTGACAAGAAGCATTTTAGCTTGAGGAAATTTGTTACTGCTGTCACAGCAGCAAAAGTTAATGGTAAACGTGGTCAGGTTAAGCGAAAATTAAAACAATGATGATCATGCCTCATAGGGTGTCTTTTTTCTCCTTGGTTTCTCTGTGGTTTCTTCTGCTTTTCCTTTCTCTTTTCTACATGGAGGTACTAAGGGTTGGTTCTCTCAGTATTAATGGGGGAAGGGACAGGAATAAGAGGGCTTGGGTATTAGAAGTAATAAAACAGAAAAGGCTTAATGTAGTTTTCCTACAGGAGACACATAGTGATGAGGAAAATGAGGTTGACTGGGGTATGTGGTGGGAGGGGCAGCATGTACTCAGTCATGGTACTAATTTCAGTGCTGGGGTGGCAATTTTTGTTTTCCTCAGGCTTGGAAGGTGACTGTGGTATCTACAACAGAGAATGGAAGGGTCAGGGTTTTATTGGTCAAGGTGGATGTTATAGACAGGGGTTTTTAATTAGTTTTTAAAAAAGTATGCTCACTAATGAGGGTATAGAGCAGGTTGCTGTATTTGATCAAATAGGGGAAAGGTTAAGACAGTGTGATCAAGAGGGGTCACTATGGTTTTAGGGGGTGACTGGAAGGTTGTACAGTAGATTTTACTGTTGATCACACTGCTGAAGAACCTCACCTGCGGTCAGCCACTTGCCTGTCTGGTCTATTAACTGAGCTTTCTGATGTGTGGCGAGTAAGGAATGCAAAAGTTAGGCAGTACACATGGTTAAACGTTAATGAAGGTGGTGTCAGTGCAGCAAGGTTAGACAGGTTGTATGTATCTGATAACTACTGTAGTAGGGTTGGAAGGTTAGACAGGTTGTATGTATCTGAGCAATACTGTAGTAGGGTTGGAAGGTTAGACAGGTTGTATGTATCTGATCACTACTGTAGTAGGGTTGGAAGGTTAGACAGGTTGTATGTATCTGAGCACTACTGTAGTAGGGTTGGAAGGTTAGACAGGTTGATTGTATCTGATCACTACTGTAGTAGGGTTGGAAGGTTAGACAGGTTGTATGTATCTGATCACTACTCTAGTAGAGTTGGAAGGTTAGACAGGTTGTATATATCTGATCACTACTCTAGTAGGGTTGGAAGGTTAGACAGGTTGTATGTATCTGATCACTAGCATTTTGTCAACAGTATACTGCTCTGTCTCAAATTGAAGTTAAAGAGACTATCAGGGCCCTTGAACAGGACATCAAATCTATTGAATTGAAGTTGCTCACTCAGAATGACCCTAAATTAGTTATGAATTTACAGGACAAGAGACATGAACTGAGGTTGTTTTTACATGAAAGAGTGAAGGGTGCCTTGATTAGGTCTCATTTTGCTACCCTCAAGGATATGGATGCTCCTAGCGCTTTAAAAAAAAAACCTAGGACAGTGGACATTTCAATGCAAACAGACGGTCTGCCTTCGTCTTCCTGATGGGAAGGTGACCACAGATGACAGTGAAATGCGCCAACATGCTGTGGATTTTTACTGTGGATTGTGGATTGTGATTCTCTGTGTACTGAACAGTTGTTACATGGTCTTCCTCAATTGAGTTACTCTGCAGGAGCTGTCCACAGCAGTTATGCAGCTCTCAACAGGCCGAGCCCCTGGCATCGATGGTTTACCATCTGAGTTTTATAAGCACTTTTGGGGGTCTATTGGGGAGAATTTTTATGGAGTGGTTTGTAAATCTTTTCATGGGGGTTCTCTTCCCGTATGCTGTCAACGTGCATTGCTTTCATTGTTGCCAAAAAAGGGGGATTTGGCTCTTATAAAAAATTGACGACCTGTTGCATTACTGTGCGCAGAATATAAAATTGTATCTGGGGCTGTTGGTCCACAAGGACCAGTCTTACTGTGTACCTGACCACTCCATAGTTGATAACTTGTTTCTAATAAGAGATGTTTTAGACATTTGTAAACTGCCTGATGTAAATGTGGGTTTACTTTCTTTGGATCAGGAAAATGCTTTTGACCGTGTGGACCACCAGTACTTATTCAAAACAATGAAAGCCTTTGGGTTTGGGGATGTTTTTTGTCTTGGATGAGTTTACTTTATGCTGGGGCCTCATGTATGGTGAAGGTGGGTGGGTGGTTTGAGTTGCCCCATCCCTGTCCAAAGGGGCATCAGGCAGGGATGCCCAATTTCAGGGCAGAAATATTGACTGGCAATTGAACCAATGCTTTGTTTTTTAAGAGTGAGGTTTACTGGTTTCTCTGTGCTGGGAGTAGTGAAGGGTCCCATGATCGCACTGTCTGCATATGCAGATGACCTGACAGTTTTTATTACAGGGGTGAGGATGTTAAGGTTCTCTCAAATGCTTTAAAGGTGTATAAGGGGGCCTCCTCAGCTAGAGTCAATTGGGAAAAGAGTGAATCACTGTGGGCAGGTCAGCTTCAGACCGGTTCCTCTCCACGGTTACCAGGGGGGCTTCAGTGGGACAGAGATGGGATGAAGACTTTTTTTTTTTAGGCTCTGATGTATTTCAGAAAAAGAACTGGGAGGGTGTAGTGGAGAAGGTGTATGCCAGACTGTCAATGTGGAAATGGGTGCTACCCCAGCTGGTGCTGGTAGCTAATAATCTTGCTGCCTCTACCCTGTGGCACAGACTAATGATTTTGCAGCCATCGATACAAGAGCTTCAGAGGACCCTTGTTAATTTCTTCTGGTCTGGACAACACTGGATTAAAGCTGCAGCCCTGTACCTGCCACTGCACGAGGGTGGGCAAGGCCTGGTGGACATTTCTTCCAGGATCATGGCTTTACGGCTTCAAGCATCCCAGAGACTGTTGTACAGTGACGGTTCTAGTGGGGTCGACACAGCCTACACATTGATGAGGAGACTGGGCTGTTTGGGCTTAGACAAGCACCGTTTCCTCTTAAAGGTGGAGTGGGATGATTTGTCTGGCCTGACTCCCTTTTATGAGTCTGTTATGTAGGCTTAGAGAGTTCCCGTAAGGCCGGCATGCCACCAGGGATGTGGCTTTTTCAAGAGCCTCTTTTTTAAAACACTGCCATCCAGTCCCTGTCACGACTTCCACCGAAGTCGGTTCCTCTCGTTGTTCGGGCCGCTCGGGTTGTTCGGCGGTCGGCGTCACCGGTCATCTAGCCATCGTCAATACGCTTTTAATTTTCCATTTGTTTCGTCTTGTTTTCCTACACACCTGGTTTTCATTTCCCTCATTAATTTTTGTGCATTTAACCCTCAGTAAACCCTCCCCCCATGTCTTTGTGTGGAATTGCTTGTTGTAAGTGCTTGTGCACATGTTTACTGGTGCGCGTCGGGTTTGGTACCCGTCCTGTGCTCTGGGTTCAGCCAGCCTATGTTCATGCCTGTTAGGTGTGGGGTGTACTAAGCTGGGTCATCTGATGTAGAGCAGGAGCAGGTCGTTTGAGGAGCTGAGAGAAAGAGCGGGGATCTGATCATCTCGCCTACTGAGGAAGGTCGTTGCTGAGGTCTGTGATTCCTTGCCAGTACTTTATCTGCAGTATGTGACTGACACTTCCAATTCTGATCGGTGGAAGGAGGGTCTGGATTATGTGTTCCTGCACTGATTGTTAGTGCTGCGGTGGGGTCATTAGAGGAGGACGTCGAGATGCTGCTTTCCTTCGATACCCCGGAGCTGGGGGAGTTCAAGGCGGTGGGAAAGAAGGCCCTGTAAAAAAATTGTGTAAATGTGTCCCATGCCTCTTCCCTGGAAGGGGTAAAATCGACGAGGTGGGTGGGTGTGTTTGGTCCAGGTGCATCCCCAAAAGGCTGTTGGCGATCTTTATACAAACTGCCTATTGAAAAGAGAACAGCTTACCTCCAATGGAGGATAAGACATGGAGCCCTAGCCACCCATATGCATCTGGTACACCTGGATCCGACAGTTGGGGAAGGGTGTCCATCACCCTGAACACACCATCCCCACTGTCAAACATGGTGGTGGCAGCATCATGGTTTGGGCCTGCTTTTCTTCAGCAGGGACAGGGAAGATTGTTCAAATTGATGGGAAGATGGATGGAGCCAAATACAGGACCATTCTGGAAGAAAACCTTATGGAGTCTGCAAAAGACCTGAGACTGGGACGGAGATTTGTCTTCCAACAAGACAATGATCCATAACATAAAGCAAAATCTACAATGGAATGGTTCAAAAATAAACATATCCAGGTGTTAGAATGGCCAAGTCAAAGTCCAGACCTGAATCCAATCGAGAATCTGTGGAAAGAACTGAAAACTGCTGTTCACAAATGCTCTCCATCCAACCTCACTGAGCTCGAGCTGTTTTGCAAGGAGGAATGGGAAAAAATTTCAGTCTCTCGATGTGCAAAACTGATAGAGACATACCCCAAGCGACTTACAGCTGTAATCGCAGCAAAAGGTGGCGCTACAAAGTATTAACTTAAGGGGGCTGAATAATTTTGCACGCCCAATTTTTCAGTGTTTGATTTGTAAAAAAAGTTTGAAATATCCAATAAATGTCGTTCCACTTCATGATTGTGTCCCACTTGTTGATTCTTCACAAAAAAATACAGTTTTATATCTTTATGTTTGAAGCCTGAAATGTGGCAAAAGGTCGCAAAGTTCAAGGGGGCCGAATACTTTCGCAAGGCACTGTATATATAAAGTGTTTTAACAATGTACAAATGGTTGAAGGACACAAGATAACATAAATAAGCATAAATATGGGTTGTATTTACAATGGTGTTTGTTCTTCACTGGTTGCCCTTTTCTCGTGGCAACAGGTCACAAATCTTGCTGCTGTGATGGCACACTGTGGAATTTCACCCAGTAGATATGGGAGTTTATCAAAATTGGATTTGTTTTCGAATTCTGTGTGGATCTGTGTAATCTGAGGGAAATATGTCTCTCTAATATGGTCATACATTGGGCAGAAGGTTAGGAAGTGCAGCTCAGTTTCCACCTCATTTTGTGGGCAGTGAGCACATAGCCTGTCTTCTCTTGAGAGCCCTGTCTGCCTACGGCGGCCTTTCTCAATAGCAAGGCTATGCTCACTGAGTCTGTACATAGTCAAAGCTTTCCTTAATTTTGGGTCAGTCACATTGGTCAGGTATTCTGCCGCTGTGTACTCTCTGTGTAGGGCCAAATAGCATTCTAGTTTGCTCTGTTTTTTTGTTAACTCTTTCCAATGTGTCAAGTAATTATCTTTTTGTTTTCTCATGATTTGGTTGGGTCTAATTGTGCTGCTGTCCTGGGGCTCTGTAGGGTGTGTTTGTGTTTGTGAACAGAGCCCCAGGACCAGCTTGCTTAGGGGACTCTTCTCCAGGTTCATCTCTCTGTAGGTGATGGCTTTGTTATGGAAGGTTTGGGAATCGCTTCCTTTTAGGTGGTTATACAATTTAACGGCTCTTTTCTGGATTTTGATAATTAGTGGGTATCGGCATAATTCTGCTCTGCATGCATTATTTGGTGTTCTACGCTGTAGGTTGAGGATATTTTTGCAGAATTCTGCGTGCAGAGTCTCAATTTGGTGTTTGTCCCATTTTGTGAAGTCTTGGTTGGTGAGCGGACCCCAGACCTCACAACCATAAAGGGCAATGGGCTCTATGACTGATTCAAGTATTTTTTGCCAAATCCTAATTGGTATGTTGAAATTTATATTCCTTTTGATGGCATAGAATGCCCTTCTTGCCTTGTCTCTCAGATTGTTCAGAGCTTTGTGGAAGTTACCTGTGGCGCTGATGTTTAGGCCAAGGAATGTATAGTTTTTTGTGTGCTCTAGGGCAACAGTGTCTAGATGGACTGGACCTTTTTTGAAACACCATTATTTTGGTCTTACTGAGATTTACTGTCAGGGCCCAGGTCTGACAGGATCTGTGCATAATATCTAGGTGCTGCTGTAGGCCCTCCTTGGTTTGTGACAGAAGCACCAGATCATCAGCAAACAGCAGACATTTGACTTCGGATTCTAGTAGGGTGAGGCCGGGTGCTGCAGACTTTTCTAGTGCCCGCGCCAATTCGTTGATAGCAACGATTAAAACATTCCCAAACCAGAAACCGTGGATTGATGGCAGCATTCGCGTGAAACTGAAAGCGCGAACCACTGCTTTTAATCAGGGCAAGGTGACTGGAAACATGACCGAATACAAACAGCGTAACTATTCCCTCCGCAAGGCAATCAAACAAGCTAAGCGTCAGTATAGAGACAAAGTAGAATCTCAATTCAACGGCTCAGACACAAGAGGTATGTGGCAGGGTCTACAGTCAATCACGGATTACAAAAAGAAAACCAGCACCGTCACGGACCAGGATGTCTTGCTCCCAGGCAGACTAAATAACTTTTTTGCCTGCTTTGAGGACAATACAGTGCCACTGACACGGCCTGCAACCAAAACATGCGGACTCTCCTTCAAAGCAGCCGACGTGAGGAAAACATTTAAGTGTCAACCCTCGCAAGGCTGCAGGCCCAGACGGCATCCCCAGCCGCGCCCTCAGAGCATGCGCAGACCAGTTGGCTGGTGTGTTTACAGACATATTCAATCAATCCCTATCCCAGTCTGTTGTTCCCACATGCTTCAAGAGGGCCACCATTGTTCCTGTTCCCAAGAAAGCTAAGGTAACTGAGCTAAACGACTACCGCCCCGTAGCACTCACTTCCGTCATCATGAAGTGCTTTGAGAGACTAGTCAAGGACCATATCAACTCCACCCTACCTGACACCCTAGACCCACTCCAATTTGCTTACCGCCCAAATAGGTCCACAGACGATGCAATCTCAACCACACTGCACACTGCCCTAACCCACCTGGACAAGAGGAATACCTATGTGAGAATGCTGTTCATCGACTACAGCTCGGCATTTAACACCATAGTGCCCTCCAAGCTCGTCATCAAGCTCGAGACCCTGGGTCTCGACCCCGCCCTGTGCAACTGGGTACTGGACTTCCTGACGGACCGCCCCCAGGTGGTGAGGGTAGGTAACAACATCTCCACCCCGCTGATCCTCAACACTGGGGCCCCACAAGGGTGCGTTTTGAGCCCTCTCCTGTACTCCCTGTTCACCCACGACTGCGTGGCCACGCACGCCTCCAACTCAAACATCAAGTTTGCGGACGATACAACAGTGGTAGGCTTGATTACCAACAACGACGAGACGGCCTACAGGGATGAGGTGAGGGCCCTCGGAGTGTGGTGTCAGGAAAATAACCTCACACTCAATGTCAACAAAACTAAGGAGATGATTGTGGACTTCAGGAAACAGCAGGGAACACCCCCCTATCCACATCGATGGAACAGTAGTGGAGAGGGTAGTAAGTTTTAAGTTCCTCGGCGTACACATCACAGACAAACTGAATTGGTCCACCCACACAGACAGCATCGTGAAGAAGGCGCAGCAGCGCCTCTTCAACCTCAGGAGGCTGAAGAAATTCGGCTTGTCACCAAAAGCACTCACAAACTTCTACAGATGCACAATCGAGAGCATCCTGTCGGGCTGTATCACCGCCTGGTACGGCAACTGCTCCGCCCCACCAACCGTAGTGAGGCTCTGCACAGAGGCAGACTAATAATAATAATAATAATATAGCCATTTGAGGTCTGCATACAACGTATGGGTGGTCCCATCACCAAGCGCCATGGGCAAACTACCTGCCCTCCAGGACACCTACACCACCCGATGTCACAGGAAGGCCATAAAGATCATCAAGGACAGCAACCACCCGAGCCACTGCCTGTTCACCCCGCTATCATCCAGAAGGCGAGGTCAGTACAGGTGCATCAAAGCTGGGACCGAGAGACTGAAAAACAGCTTCTATCTCAAGGCCATCAGACTGTTAAACAGCCACCACTAACATTGAGTGGCTGCTGCCAACACACTGACTCAACTCCAGCCACTTTAATAATGGGAATTGATGGGAAATGATGTAAAATATATCACTAGCCACTTTAAACAATGCTACCTAATATAATGTTTACATACCCTACATTATTCATCTCATATGTATACGTATATACTGTACTCTATATCATCTACTGCATCCTTATGTAATACATGTATCACTAGCCACTTTAACTATGCCACTTTGTTTACATACTCATCTCATATGTATATACTACACTCAATACCATCTACTGTATCTTGCCTATGCCGCTCTGTACCATCACTCATTCATATATCTCTATGTACATATTCTTTATCCCCTTACACTTGTGTCTATAACGTAGTAGTTTTGGAATTGTTAGCTAGAGTACTTGTTGGTTATTACTGCATTGTCGGAACTAGAAGCACAAGCATTTCGCTACACTCGCACTAACATCTGCTAACCATGTGTATGTGACAAATACAATTTGATTTGATTTGGATTTGATATATATGTTGAAGAGGGTGGGGCTTAAGCTGCATCGCAGTCTCACCCCACGACCCTGTGTGAAGAAATGTGTGTGTTTTTTGCCCATTTTAACAGCACACTTGTTGTTTGTGTACATGGATTTTATAATGTCGTATGTTTTACCCCCAACACCACTTTCCATCAGTTGATTCTAAGATCTGTATTTGATCATGTATATGTTTTTGCTCTTTATTCTTTGTTATAGCGCCAAAAAGATTGGAGAAGTGGTTTACCCATACATCTCCATTTTGGATAGATAATTCTTTGTGTTGTTGTTTAGTTAGTGTTTTCCAATTTTCCCAAAAGTGGTTAGAGTCTATGGATTCTTCAATTACATTGAGCTGATTTCTGACATGCTGTTCCTTCTTTTTCCGTAGTGTATTTCTGTATTGTTTTAGTGATTCACCATTGTGAAGGCGTAGACTCAGGTTTTCCGGGTCTCTATGTTTTTGGTTGGACAGGTTTCTCAATTTCTTTCTTAGATTTTTGCATTCTTCATCAAACCATTTGTCATTATTGTTAATTTTCTTCGGTTTTCTATTTGAGATTTTTAGATTTGATTGGGAAGCTGAGAGATCAAATATACTGTTAAGTCTCTCTCTCTCTCTCTGTGTCTCTCTCTCTGTGCATCTATCCCTCTCTCTCTCTCTCTCTCTCTCTCTCTCTCAGTTTCTCTGTCTCCCCCACTCCCTCCTTCTCTCCACTTCTCCCTCTCGTCTCTCTGTATGGGGGTAATGCTTCCCAGACCCCGTCATGTATAAATATACCACCTCCAATGCAAGGTACAGTGAGAGAGGTGTGTGTGTGTGTGTGTGTGTGTGTGTGTGTGTGTGTGTGTGTGTGTGTGTGTGTGTGTGTGTGTGTGTGTGTGTGTGTGTGTGTGTGTGTGTGCGTTCGTGCGTTCGTGCGTGTGTACTTACTAATGGATGGGTGCCCATAATGCCCTGCCTAGTGGTTTAAGCAGAAACACTACATCATGAAGCCTATTCACCATTGTAATTACCGATGATATAGGAGCCATTATCATTGATCACTGTGTGCTATTGGAAAGACACCAATGCACTTGATGTCAGACTGGCTCTGACTGACTTTGACTCTGACTGGCTCTGACTGGCTCTGACTGGATCTGACTCTGACTGGTTCTGACTGGCTCTGACTGACTCTGACTGGCTCTGACTAGCTCTGACCTGCTCTGACTCTGACTGACTCTGACTGGCTCTGACTGGCTCTGACTGGCTCTGGATCTGACTGGCTCTGATTGGCTCTGGCTCTGACTGGCTCTGACTGGCTCTGACTGGCTCTGGCTGGCTCTGACTTGCTCTGGCTCTGACTGGCTCTGGCTCTGACTCGCTCTGACTGGCTCTGGCTCTGACTGGCTCTGGCTCTGACTCTGACTCTGACTGGCTCTGGCT